>NW_017307235.1:400415-400928 GCF_000935625.1 Nanorana parkeri | reverse complement strand
GCGTCCGCTCCCTGGGTGGCCTCTGCTTCAGATCCCTGGGTGCCCTCTGCTTCAGATCCCTTGGTGCCTTGTGCTTCAGTTCCCTGGGTACCTTGTGCTTCAGATCCATGGGTACCTTGTGCACCCCCAAACCAGCGGCAGGACACCTCTGGTTACACTTCTAGAATAAGGGAGCTGAAAGGTGACCTGTCATTGGAGGAAATATGTAATCGCTGATATCCTTCTGAAAATGCTGGTTACCTGGCTCTGCTGACCTGACCCAGAACGAGTATGGCGGTCAAGAAAGTCAGCGTTCATATCGGCTTGCTTGCTTTGCGTCCGTGATGTACAATATGGAAGCAGGAGGGACAGCATGACAGCCATGCAATTAGAATTTCAGAAGGAGATGAGCAGTGGCACTATGGTAGCCCCCCATGTGTCTATCATGAAAGGTTTACAAAGGTATGCATACAAGGAAAGTACCTTCACCTCTGCAACCTGGGATGTTCTACACCAGGGATAACCCGAGACCCC
>NW_017307235.1:379962-400401 GCF_000935625.1 Nanorana parkeri | reverse complement strand
CTGGAGTCCAAATACGACCCAAAGTTCTTCTATATAAGACCAAATACGACCCAAAGTTCTTCTATATAAGACCAAATACGACCCAAAGTTCTTCTATATAAGACCAAATACGACCCAAAGTTCTTCTATATAAGACCAAATACGACCCAAAGTTCTTCTATATAAGACCAAATACGACCCAAAGTTCTTCTATATAAGACCAAATACGACCCGTAGTTCTTCTATATAAGACTAAATACGACCCAAAGTTCTTCTATATAAGACCAAATACGACCCGTAGTTCTTCTATATAAGACTAAATACGACCCAAAGTTCTTCTATATAAGACCAAATACGACCCAAAGTTCTACTATATAAGACCAAATACGACCAAAAGTTCTACTATATAAGACCAAATACGACCCAAAGTTCTACTATGGGTCGTATTTGGACTTTTATAGAAGAATTATGGGTCATATTATAGTTCTTCTATAAAAGTCCATAAAGAAAACAGTCACCCTTGCCATGGGGCTTCCCCCTCACTGCCAGGGTTCAGTGCTCGTTTTGTCTGGAGGGGCTCGAATAAAGTATCACCCACCTGCGCTCACCTTTCCCCCTCTCCGCCCCAGCAATGCAATGTCTCTCGGTATCCTCACGTCTAATACAGGTCAATAGTCCTCCATAGGAGCTGATGACGTCAGCGGTCCTTAGACCAGTGGAGCCCTTGGAAGAAGAGGCCGTGGGTCTAGCAGCCCAGAGGGAGCTTGTGGGACCGAGGATCAGGTGAATAATAAAGATTTATTTGAGCCCCCTTAGACAAAACGAGCCCTTAGCCCTTGCAGTGCGGGGATAGCCCCACTGCAAGGGCACGTTTTTTGTTTTCCCGGAGTATTCAATAAAGAAGAATTGTATTTGGACTCCAGCGCTTTCAGGAAACCAGCACAGTAAAATTGGTTTTGGTCGTTCGGCAATACCAGATTTTACCAGAAGGTGGCATTAGAAGTGGAATATTTAATGATAAACTCAGGAGCAGTGAGAAAAAGAGATGGTGGCTTTATATTTGAAGAGGTCCATTGAGAGATCTGCATTCCCCGTACAGGATGCCGCCAGTCATCAGGAGATGTGTTCTCTCCATGGGGCAGGAGACAATTAAAGTATGGAGTCCTCTAGTTTAGCTGTAGCATACTGCATGTCATGTATAGAACACAGAACTGACGTGTGCTTTATGTACAATCTATGGAGGCATATAACAAACTATCACTTTAAGCATCAGGATCATGCGTATATATATTGGATCCCTGGCGTGCGTTGTTCATTTTATATGTACATGAATACTCAGCATATTGGTTTAGCGTCGTGTATGTACTAGGGGGCTGAGTATGCGCCGTGTCCCCGGTGTTTCTTTTTCGGACATGTTGTCATGCAGCGATACAAGACGTATCTACACATTCATTCACAGGGGCCTGAGGATCAGCAGTGACGTGAAGATCAAGACAGGGGGCAGCACTGGGCAGCTGGCAGAGTTCTTTAGGCCCGCACTGTTTCCCTTGGCTGGGCCGTTGCAGTCGTCTGTGAAGCAGCATTCGATGGTGGCCCCGCTCCCACTCTGACGAGCGTGGTCGCAGAACGACTTGTAGGAGCAGGACTTGATGACGCTGTCTGCAAAAAAAAAAAAAGATAAAAAGTTGTAAATGACCAACAATCAATTTTCCATCTATGAGTATTTTTGGTTGGATCGGCTGCATGGGGAACTTTTCCGGGAGAATTTTTGAGCGCCCTTCCATGCCAAACACTCCTGCTCCCTTCTTCCCCTCTTGTGAAGCTACCGGCTCTTAATAAAAGAGAAACTAGTGTCCATCGCCACTGCAAGACTGCTGGGGGCCACAATAAACCCAGGGACAACCAAGGGCCCTCTGGTACTAAAGGCCGTGACACACTGCACGCGAAGCAGCGCGGAGCGGTGGCGCGCTGCCTTTGCGAGCAGTGTGTCATGTCATTTTCTTCTCGGCACCTCAGCTTGCGAGAGCTCGCAGAGCTGAGCGTGCCGAGATGAACAATTTCAACCAATCGGCTCGCGCGTATCAACCGGCGCGACGGGATGCGACGTCTGGCCGGTTGTTACAGACGAGCCGATTGGCTGAAGGTGCAGTCAATCATCTGACTGCACTCAGCTCACACACTGCACGCGAAGCTCCGTGCCGGAGAGCTTTGCTTTGCTCTGCACGGCTTCGCATGCAGTGTGTCACAGCCTTAATGCGGCCCAATTATACCAAGTAGGGGACCGGCAATTGCTGGGACCGTTACTGTCACATAGACCTGGGAATTGGTCTCTTCCGGGGCAAGTGAGAAGTTGGAGATATTCATCTTGATGCCCCGTCCATGCTCCTGGTTGGTAGTAGCCAAGTGGTTTCAGGCAATGGTCACCTCCTTCCTTTCCCGGTTGACCGACCAGTAGCAGACAATGAGAATGTTCTTCTATATTCTTGAGACACTATTTACACTGGAAGTAAAGGAGTGTCGGCTGTCTTGTCCCATCTGAATTATTATGGTCTGTGAGAGAGTTGAGGACATCATTATTCTTCATATGTATCGATCTATATATTAATGTATGTATGTATGTATGCAGGGCCGGATTTCCCACAAGGCCCAGTCTTGGGGCAGCATGGAGTAGAGGCAGCAGGGGTGGCATGGAAGCAGCAGGGGTGTGGAATGCCTATCTCCCGATGCCCTGGGCATGCAATCCCCGGGCGCCGGGGCGTAGTTGTTTTCTACATTTAGCCCTGCTTCGTGCAAGCAGAGCTGTAAATCCGACCCTGTATGTATCTATCTATGTATTTGTAATTGGACAGAAGTTCAAAATTGTTTTCTCACATTGACCCTTTGTTGACCTTGTCCACCACTGATCACACTAGCAAGCTCCTCCTAGGTCTTACTCTCTTGTCCCTGCCATGTCCCACCATTCACTGACCCTCATTCTCTCCTATATCATGTGTCAAAAGGTGAGTGGAGGAGACATCATCAGCACATGCACATGTGAGAATTTCTTGATGGACCTTCTTGATCTTCTGTGGTCTCTACGTAAGACCAATGGTCACCAGACATTATCGGTCCGTTTACTTCCGCAGGCCAGCAAAGATGTCCATGGCCTTGACGAAAAATTAAATCTGAACCTTGTGTGTTCCAAGGTGTTTCCAGGTAAAAAGGAGAAAAGTAAACCCAGCAAGATAAATCAAAGCAAGTGGACTTTTGCTGTATTTTTCTCACTGGTCATCCGACTAACTTTCTCAATTCAGAATTGAGAAAGATAGTCGGCTGACCAGTGAAAGGTCTTCAAGAAAAATACAGCAACCCCAGTTGCCCTAATTTATTTTTCACAGATGTACCATGACCTGGATGAGTGAGAACCTTCCACAGACATAAACCCAGCAAGATCTCCTAAATCTAAAAAAAAGCACCATAGCTGAAATCTTCCACGCCAGTCAGTTCAATAGGTGGAAGAAGTCACCAAGGTTCTACAAGTAGAATCCACCAGTTGGATTCTTAGGAGAATCCAAGCCAGTGGAGGTCAGAATATAAATGAGTCACATTCCCCCCATGAAAAATCTAGGTCATGGTTGTTAGGAGAACCTGGTGAGTATAATCACCTTGTGCTCTCTCATGGACTCCAGTGGTAAGATCTCCACATCCTCCACTAGAGCATTACATAGCCAAGGAAGATAGTTCCATTTCCATGCTGAATCCTCTGATGCAGACGACCTAATAAGGAATCCCGTGGCAAACGAGAGTCTTCTGTGACGGACAAGGCAGGTCAGTTGAGCTGGTTGCAGAGATCTGTAGACTCAGGTATAGGTAGGAACCATGTGGATGATATACCTGGGTCTTGACATACCCCCAACAACATTCACCATGAGCTTTGTGAGGAAGTAAAGTTAGGTCAGATCGGTGATTTTGGGTCCACAGCATTTTTTTTTTACTGAATTTTACCAAAATATTTTGTTTATAATATCTATTGCCTTCTAAGACAATGGACCATCTGTGTGAGCTCCTGATCCTTCTATGAGGCAGTACAATTGATTCTTTCAAAACTGGTGATCTCCATAGTGGGATCTGGGTTAGCAGCAGATTGTACTGAAGCCATAGGCAGGGCTGGATTTACTCTCTCTGCTGCCCCAAGGCCAGGTTCCTCAATGCACCCCTCTACCCGCCAAACCTCCCCCATGGAGAATGGCGGACCCGATATCACCGAGGTCACTTGTACAAAACAAGAGGCAGCATCCCCGCTGTACATTAAGCTCTGCTTGCCCAAAGCAGGGCTAAATGTAGAAAACAACTACCCGCCCGGCGCCTGGAACTGCATGTCCCGGGTGTCGGGAGATAGAAATTCCACACCCCTGCTGCCCCTCTACTGCCTGCTGCTCCGAGGCCAGGCCTTGGTTGGCCTTGTGGGAAATCCGGCCCTGGCCGTAGGAGTAGCATGACAGGAAGGCAACTGGATTTTTTCCCCCCTATATTGCTGAGAGGTTCTCTTCCATGGTCAGATATAGTGCCATCTGACCTTACTATGCACCTACCATCTTCTCCTGACACTTCTTTGGTCTGAACGTATCACCATTAGATGGAACACATGGGAGATTGTACAAGCAGCTAAATCTCTGGTATTAAAAGATTATTTTGTAGTATTCGCAGATCTTCTGTGGAGTTTGTTTCTCAGAAATCAGTTAAGATCTTTAGACTTCCGAGAATCAAGGGTTACCTAAGTGCTGGGTAAACTTTCCGCTGATCTAAGAGTTTTTAAATACTAAAAAAGGGTCTAAAAAGGAAGGGAGACAACAAGTATTCAAAAAATCAAGCACTCAATATATCCCAAACAGTTCAAATCCCAATTTTTTACGCCACTTAGCTCCCAGGCAATTTGTTCGCCAAGCCCTGTGTGAGCGTAACTTAATGTAACTTAATGATGTAGAATGATGTTACTTGAAGTGTATGTGAAGCTAATAGGCACTTTTTTTTTAGAACTCCCCTCTGGTTTTTACTGATATCCCTTTGAGGAGATTTCCCCTCACTTCCTGTGCTGGTGACAAGAGTTTTACCAGACAGGAAGCGAGGGGGAAATCTCTCTAACAGAGTAAAACACACATACTGTAGGAGGTCTTACCCCTCCCCCACTTTCCAAAATACAAAAATAAATAAATCAGTGGCATGATTGTAATCTTCCATCGTGGGCATGTGAAGGGTGGATCGTGACCCGGTTGTGCCACCAGCTCCTGACCCAGATGATTGCAGAGCCAAGGGAAGTCCCAGGTTCATCCAGAGCTCACACAGCCAAGCACTCTACCCTGCTGACTGCTGACCCCTGATCTCTGTATTACTACTCACCCTGCACTCTGTGTTACCCTCTCTTGATCCTAGTATAAAAAAGATATATTAAAATCTATTTTTGTGTTTTATTTCCCCATTCATACGAGCTGTCAGCTGATTTAGGATGGAAAGGCTCAATAAGGAGTCTTTCATTTAATCCGTATTAAAAGCACTTTGAAGCTCCTCCCTCGGGTGAATTCAGACTTTACCTAAAAAAGGTTTTCTGCCTTGCATGGGAATTATATACAATACACACTGAGTGGCCAGATTATTATGACCACCCCATCAGTACTTCGTTGGGCCGCCTCGTGACTCCACGGGATGGTGAAAGGTGATGCGAGGAATCTGACACGGCACTGTTGCCCTTCTGTTGTCTCATGTACCAGTCTTGCCCCTCCCCCGTTCTGCCCTAACATTGACTAGTCGCTGACGGCCACAATTCGCACGTTCAGACCCAGATTTCCGTCTGACAGTCCGGTCTTTAAACAATTTAACAACAGCTGCTCTTGAACATTTAGCAAATTCTGCTGCTTTGCTGATACTCGCTCCATGGCTCCGAGCGCCAACAATCATCCCACGTTCAAAGGCTGTTACATCGCGTTATTTCCCCGTATCTTCAGAAATCACTTCTACTGTCGTGGTAAACAACCTGCTTCCCTATTTATAATGGTCTGGCCCTATAGCAACTTCAGCACCAATTATAGCTAATTTGCCTACAAACGTCAGGTGGTCATAATAATTTGGTCACTCAGTGTATATATACTGTATATATAGTACATAGTACATGCTATGCTCTGCTATTTCTGCTCTGAGTCTTGAGTATCTGAGGGTATAAGAGTTCCTTATCTGGGGAATTCAAGCACTTTCCTCGGAATCATCTGATAACTGGAGACATTTCATCACGTACCACTTCTGGCACTCCTGGGCCTAGGTGTGTCCTGTGCAATGTGTGGAGTTGTCCAAGGTCAGCTTGAGGTTTTCAAAAGCCGGCCAGTACCTCTGGCAGCTCAGAGAGTGCAGAGAAGAGTCTAAAGTCTCTGAAGCTCAGATAAACTTCTGCCACCAATTTTTTTTACACCTCTTCCTACAATTCTGCTGCACGAGGCTCCCGTATCTACGACTATTATCAAAGGAAAAGTGCAAAATGACCCCCAAAAGCTCACCTTTTAATGCAGATGCCACGACATGCCGCCCGGCCAGTCAGCAATTGGGTTTCCATAGACAATGTCTGAGTTTCATATTTGGCACAGCACCCTATGCTATCATTTATTTCCATCTTCCTGTAAGGTGACCACCATTTCACTTCACTACACTAGTGGCCACCAGTACAGGAAGGGAATTCTCCACTTACCCCCAATGTAAGGGGTCAGTTCTCCACTATCCCCCAATGTAAGGGGTCAGTTCTCCACTATCCCCCAATGTAAGGGGACAGTTCTCCACTGACTCTCAATGTAAGGGGTCAGTTCTCCACTGACTCCCAATGTAAGGGGTCAGTTCAGTTCTCCACTGACTCCCAATGTAAGGGGACAGTTCTCCACTGACCCCCAATGTAAGGGGGTCTCTTCCACGCTGACCGCCAATGTAAATGGACAGTCCACCACTGACCACCAATGTAAGGGGACAGTCCTCCACTGACCACCAATGTAATGCGTCACTTCTGCACTGACCGCCAATGTAAGGGGATAGTTCTCCACTGACCACCAATGTAAGGGGATAGTTCTCCACTGACCACCAATGTAAGGGGATAGTTCTCCACTGACCACCAATGTAAGGGGACACACCTACACTGATCACCAATGTAAGAGGTCTCTTCTACACTGACCGCCAATGTAAGGGGACAGTCCTCCACTGATCACTAATGTTAGGGGACAGTTCTCCTCTGGCCACCAATGTAAGGAGACAGTTCCCAATGACCACCAATGTAAGGGGACAGTCCTCCACTGACCACCAATGTAAGGGGACAGTTCTCCTCTGACCACCAATGTAAGGGGACAGTTCTCCACCGACCACCAATTTAAGGGGACAGTTCTCTAGCCCGGCCCTTGCAGTACATAGTTACCGGTAGATATAAAGGTGATTGTACAATAAGACTGTAACACGCGTTGTCATCTCAACACGTAAGTACGTTTAAGATATAGATCATGTGACTTACTTGGAGCGAGGATGGTGGAGCAGACCTCTGCGTACTGTGGACACACGTGGTTCCCCTGCTTGTAGCACTCCTCTTCGCTGGTCGCTACACAGCTGTAACATCGCAGCGCTTTACCTTTACAGAAAGAACACGGGAAGACAACTATTTTAACCATGCAGCATTTTCCCATTTTGGAGTCTTGGCACTAGTCATATATACATCATCAGCTGAAATTCCAAACAAGGCTGACATGAAACCCCTCAGACTCTGGTGCTCTATTTATCATTTCATGAACAACAGAAACCCATGGCAGCCAATCAGATTGAAGATTTTAATCATTTACAATAAGCCATCAATGAATGCAAATTTCTGAATGTTGAGTATAACGTACTGCACAGCGTTGACCCTTCTGCAGCCATTAAAGAGTATCGTTACCTCTCCAAACCCCATCCTCACCTTCAGTCTTGTTTAGTGGTACCGGCTCCTCTCTTGGACTGAAATGTCTTCTGATATCACTGCACACTGCGAGCTTCTCATAATGTACATTAGAAGCTGCTGCAAGTCATATAGAGCCCACCTCATTCCCTGGCTGGAAGATATCCAGCATCATCTACCACTTTCCTCCCCCAGCCTGGCTGTCCCTGGCCCCGCCCCTTTTATTCATTGCATTTCAGACCTGGAGGCTTAACATCACATGTGTCCATTGCCTAGGGTGGTCTGCATGCAAATGGAACGCCCCCTCCTCCAGATTGGCATCCACCCATCAAGTCATTTTGATATTTGCATTACTCCTTCCAAAAGTCAGCCTACTGCTTGCATTAGTGCTCTTTAGAGGAGAACTGGGGCAGGGTGCCGTGATATTTTCAAGAAGTTATGTGCAGCCTCCTTGAATTTGCGCATTGACTCATTAAGGGGTCGAGGCCATTTTGTCATTCAGGAGAAATTATGACATTTGTTTCACTCGTGTGATCCCGGGGATGGAAGACCATGAGAAATGATGCCATATTTTGTTTCACTTGTGTGATCTTGCGGATGGAAGACCACCCCGCTTTGGTGAGCACCTGCGTAGGCGCGGCAAGGAGAAACATCAAAAGTCCAAATTTGGACAGTGCTCGGGTTTCAGGTCCAGAAGAACCTCTACGTCCTTACTGCTGTGGTCTGTGTGTGGTGAGGGATCTCATGGGGGTTCTTCAAGCTATGAGTTGGCACCATATGGAGAAGAACGAGAGCTGGAAGGAGCAGAATTGGCAGCGCCTGTGTTCAAGCCACCTTCATATCTAAGCATGTGTCTGGGGTGCCGGCGTCCTAATCCCTAATGAAGGTAGCAGATTATGGTCCTGTCCTTCAAGAACCCAGGGACAGAAGAAGAGGTCTGAGAGCTGTTGCGAGCCTTCCTACGAACTCTTACCGAGACTCCGTGTGTCTGTCTAAGAACTGAAGTTCTCCTAGTACTGGCTGATGGATGAAGGTGCCATTAAGAGATTACCAAACCGGTTCCAGTTGCTGAAGGTTCCTTCCCACTATCCGGGCCTAAGTGTGACTCAACCTATTCAATGTTACAGCTGGAAGGGATGGGGGCTGACTACACTGCGGCTCTGCTGCACATGATATGCTGCAGTCGTTCTCAACCTCAATCATGCAAGCCTAGGCTTCCTCCATAGGTTGCCAGGGGTTCCTTGAGCTGTGGCTGCTTGACCTCCTATTTTATGGTGTCGGCATAACTCTGGGGGTAACCAGTGGCGTCACAAGTGGGGTGCGGGGGGGGGGGTGCGCCCCGCACCCGGGTGACACCATTGGAGGGGTGACACCAAAATTACTGTCAGTCATTTTGGTGTCACCCCCTCTGAAAAGTCAGGCACTCTGTCATGGACTGAGAGCCGACAGTTGCTCATATCCCACAAGTTTCTACATCACCTTGTGGATTCCCAGCAGCAGGGTGGCAATGCTGAGCCAGAAGCTCCCAATGCAGCGTTGCCACCCTTTTGTGCTACCTGTGTCCTGGGCGTGCAGCAACGTCATGGGCAGTGTGGCTAAGCTCCGCCTACAGCCCGGACCCTACAATGAAATAGTCACATGACCACTGAGAAATCAGTATCGGATACAATCTGTTATATTCTTGGTGAAACATGTGCATGCCAGGAGCATTTCCCGCACAGTTTTTATGGTGTGTGAAGCCAAAACTATGGGGGGTGGAGTGGAGGGGATTCAGATTTTAGCTTAGGATTGAATAGGGAAGGGTTGTAACCCCATCAGTTTATTTGTTTCTGTCTGTGTCCACTAGGGAGATCTTACCCTCACTTCCTGTCCTAGAGGCGCAGGAACAGGAAGTGAGAGGACATCTACAAAGTGAAGGGTATTCCACTCTAAGGCTGGATTCACACCGCTTCTGTTGCATTGACATACTTCCCAAAATTTCATTTCTGGTCCCCGGGACACAGTTAACCCCTCCCACAGTCCACCTCAGTCCCAGCAACTTACTGGCTGGTCCTGCCCAGGCCCCACCCACTTACCAGAGTGGCCCATGCAAACCCCTCTTTTAATTATACAGAGACCACCCACATGGAGCCTCCAATCGCTGTAATGAATGCTGCATGCGCAGGAACCCAAATAAGGGTAACACTGTGACAAATAAGGGTAACACTGTGACAAATAAGGATGACACTGTGACAAATAAGGATGATACTGTGACAAATAAGGGTAACACTGTGACAAATAAGGGTAACACTGTGACAAATAAGGATGATACTGTGACAAATAAGGGTAACACTGTGACAAATAAGGGTGACACTGTGACAAATAAGGGTAACACGGTGACAAATAAGGATGATACTGTGACAAATAAGGATGACACGGTGACAAATAAGGATGACACGGTGACAAATAAGGGTAACACTGTGACAAATAAGGGTGACACGGTGACAAATAAGGGTGACACTGTGACAAATAAGGGTGACACGGTGACAAATAAGGGTGACACTGTGACAAATAAGGGTGACACTGTGACAAATAAGGATGACACGGTGACAAATAAGGGTAACACTGTGACAAATAAGGATGACACTGTGACAAATAAGGATGACACGGTGACAAATAAGGGTGACACTGTGACAAATAAGGATGACACGGTGACAAATAAGGGTAACACTGTGACAAATAAGGGTAACACTGTGACAAATAAGATTTATGCTGCGATCCCAAGACATGACCAGGGACACAGCATCGCCGGGACTGATGTACAGGACGCAGGACTGTCCCGGAAACTCCAGAACAGTTGGGACCTGTTTTTAGTGTGCGTTACACTTATATTGGGATGCACTGGCCTCCATTTTATAATTTCGGCTTGTCATCGCATGCGGCCCGTGTTACAGCAACGCAGCACAACACATGCGGTGTGTCACCGGAACCGGTGTCCCCATTGGAAGATTCACACTCTGGTGACAACTTTCGGATTAAGCATTTCCCCCTTTTTGTCTGTTGCTGTGATCAGGAAAGGATGGGGGAGGGAGAGGGGGGGGGCCCTCGCAGAGCGCAATCAAAGGGGTCTGACCCCTCCCCCTCAGGTTCCCCACATCGCTCCTCCTGATATCTGCGGCCAGAGGAAGTGGAAATGATCGGAATCCATGGAGCTGGTGGAAGGAGAGAAGATGGCAGGTGGAGGTTTTCTTTCATATGATCCTCGGACAGGAAGTGAGCTGAGTGTTCAGATATGTGTGCGGCAGATGTCCTGGCCCGCTCTGCTCCGGGGGGGATATCAGCCGCAACTCCCCCTCCCCCGCTGGAGCCTCTCCTGAGCAAAAACCCCAATTACAGTATTGTCCAAAATGAGGAAATTAAAGTGTTACATTAAAAGGCAACTGAATGCTCCGGCCTCCCCTTCCGTCTTCTATCTGACCTCCGGTCTCCCCTTCCGTCTTCTATCTGACCTCCGTCCTCCCCTTTAGTCTTCTATCTGACCTCCGTCCTCCCTTCAGTCTTCTATCTGACCTCCGGCCTTCCCTTCCGTCTTCTATCTGACCTCCGGTCTCCCCTTCCGTCTTCTATCTGACCTCCGTCCTCCCCTTTAGTCTTCTATCTGACCTCCGTCCTCCCTTCAGTCTTCTATCTGACCTCCGGCCTTCCCTTCCGTCTTCTATCTGACCTCCGGTCTCCCCTTCCGTCTTCTATCTGACCTCCGTCCTCCCCTTTAGTCTTCTATCTGACCTCCGTCCTCCCTTCAGTCTTCTATCTGACCTCCGGCCTTCCCTTCCGTCTTCTATCTGACCTCCGGTCTCCCCTTCCGTCTTCTATCTGACCTCCGTCCTCCCCTTTAGTCTTCTATCTGACCTCCGTCCTCCCTTCAGTCTTCTATCTGACCTCCGGCCTTCCCTTCCGTCTTCTATCTGACCTCCGGTCTCCCCTTCCGTCTTCTATCTGACCTCCGTCCTCCCCTTTAGTCTTCTATCTGACCTCCGTCCTCCCTTCAGTCTTCTATCTGACCTCCGGCCTTCCCTTCCGTCTTCTATCTGACCTCCGGTCTCCCCTTCCGTCTTCTATCTGACCTCCGTCCTCCCCTTTAGTCTTCTATCTGACCTCCGTCCTCCCTTCAGTCTTCTATCTGACCTCCGGCCTTCCCTTCCGTCTTCTATCTGACCTCCGGTCTCCCCTTCCGTCTTCTATCTGACCTCCGTCCTCCCCTTTAGTCTTCTATCTGACCTCCGTCCTCCCTTCAGTCTTCTATCTGACCTCCGGCCTTCCCTTCCGTCTTCTATCTGACCTCCGGTCTCCCCTTCCGTCTTCTATCTGACCTCCGTCCTCCCCTTTAGTCTTCTATCTGACCTCCGTCCTCCCTTCAGTCTTCTATCTGACCTCCGGCCTTCCCTTCCGTCTTCTATCTGACCTCCGGTCTCCCCTTCCGTCTTCTATCTGACCTCCGTCCTCCCCTTTAGTCTTCTATCTGACCTCCGTCCTCCCTTCAGTCTTCTATCTGACCTCCGGCCTTCCCTTCCGTCTTCTATCTGACCTCCGGTCTCCCCTTCCGTCTTCTATCTGACCTCCGTCCTCCCCTTTAGTCTTCTATCTGACCTCCGTCCTCCCTTCAGTCTTCTATCTGACCTCCGGCCTTCCCTTCCGTCTTCTATCTGACCTCCGGTCTCCCCTTCCGTCTTCTATCTGACCTCCGTCCTCCCCTTTAGTCTTCTATCTGACCTCCGTCCTCCCTTCAGTCTTCTATCTGACCTCCGGCCTTCCCTTCCGTCTTCTATCTGACCTCCGGTCTCCCCTTCCGTCTTCTATCTGACCTCCGTCCTCCCCTTTAGTCTTCTATCTGACCTCCGTCCTCCCTTCAGTCTTCTATCTGACCTCCGGCCTTCCCTTCCGTCTTCTATCTGACCTCCGGTCTCCCCTTCCGTCTTCTATCTGACCTCCGTCCTCCCCTTTAGTCTTCTATCTGACCTCCGTCCTCCCTTCAGTCTTCTATCTGACCTCCGGCCTTCCCTTCCGTCTTCTATCTGACCTCCGGTCTCCCCTTCCGTCTTCTATCTGACCTCCGTCCTCCCCTTTAGTCTTCTATCTGACCTCCGTCCTCCCTTCAGTCTTCTATCTGACCTCCGGCCTTCCCTTCCGTCTTCTATCTGACCTCCGGTCTCCCCTTCCGTCTTCTATCTGACCTCCGTCCTCCCCTTTAGTCTTCTATCTGACCTCCGTCCTCCCTTCAGTCTTCTATCTGACCTCCGGCCTTCCCTTCCGTCTTCTATCTGACCTCCGGTCTCCCCTTCCGTCTTCTATCTGACCTCCGTCCTCCCCTTTAGTCTTCTATCTGACCTCCGTCCTCCCTTCAGTCTTCTATCTGACCTCCGGCCTTCCCTTCCGTCTTCTATCTGACCTCCGGTCTCCCCTTCCGTCTTCTATCTGACCTCCGTCCTCCCCTTTAGTCTTCTATCTGACCTCCGTCCTCCCTTCAGTCTTCTATCTGACCTCCGGCCTTCCCTTCCGTCTTCTATCTGACCTCCGGTCTCCCCTTCCGTCTTCTATCTGACCTCCGTCCTCCCCTTTAGTCTTCTATCTGACCTCCGTCCTCCCTTCAGTCTTCTATCTGACCTCCGGCCTTCCCTTCCGTCTTCTATCTGACCTCCGGTCTCCCCTTCCGTCTTCTATCTGACCTCCGTCCTCCCCTTTAGTCTTCTATCTGACCTCCGTCCTCCCTTCAGTCTTCTATCTGACCTCCGGCCTTCCCTTCCGTCTTCTATCTGACCTCCGGTCTCCCCTTCCGTCTTCTATCTGACCTCCGTCCTCCCCTTTAGTCTTCTATCTGACCTCCGTCCTCCCTTCAGTCTTCTATCTGACCTCCGGCCTTCCCTTCCGTCTTCTATCTGACCTCCGGTCTCCCCTTCCGTCTTCTATCTGACCTCCGTCCTCCCCTTTAGTCTTCTATCTGACCTCCGTCCTCCCTTCAGTCTTCTATCTGACCTCCGGCCTTCCCTTCCGTCTTCTATCTGACCTCCGGTCTCCCCTTCCGTCTTCTATCTGACCTCCGTCCTCCCCTTTAGTCTTCTATCTGACCTCCGTCCTCCCTTCAGTCTTCTATCTGACCTCCGGCCTTCCCTTCCGTCTTCTATCTGACCTCCGGTCTCCCCTTCCGTCTTCTATCTGACCTCCGTCCTCCCCTTTAGTCTTCTATCTGACCTCCGTCCTCCCTTCAGTCTTCTATCTGACCTCCGGCCTTCCCTTCCGTCTTCTATCTGACCTCCGGTCTCCCCTTCCGTCTTCTATCTGACCTCCGTCCTCCCCTTTAGTCTTCTATCTGACCTCCGTCCTCCCTTCAGTCTTCTATCTGACCTCCGGCCTTCCCTTCCGTCTTCTATCTGACCTCCGGTCTCCCCTTCCGTCTTCTATCTGACCTCCGTCCTCCCCTTTAGTCTTCTATCTGACCTCCGTCCTCCCTTCAGTCTTCTATCTGACCTCCGGCCTTCCCTTCCGTCTTCTATCTGACCTCCGGTCTCCCCTTCCGTCTTCTATCTGACCTCCGTCCTCCCCTTTAGTCTTCTATCTGACCTCCGTCCTCCCTTCAGTCTTCTATCTGACCTCCGGCCTTCCCTTCCGTCTTCTATCTGACCTCCGGTCTCCCCTTCCGTCTTCTATCTGACCTCCGTCCTCCCCTTTAGTCTTCTATCTGACCTCCGTCCTCCCTTCAGTCTTCTATCTGACCTCCGGCCTTCCCTTCCGTCTTCTATCTGACCTCCGGTCTCCCCTTCCGTCTTCTATCTGACCTCCGTCCTCCCCTTTAGTCTTCTATCTGACCTCCGTCCTCCCTTCAGTCTTCTATCTGACCTCCGGCCTTCCCTTCCGTCTTCTATCTGACCTCCGGTCTCCCCTTCCGTCTTCTATCTGACCTCCGTCCTCCCCTTTAGTCTTCTATCTGACCTCCGTCCTCCCTTCAGTCTTCTATCTGACCTCCGGCCTTCCCTTCCGTCTTCTATCTGACCTCCGGTCTCCCCTTCCGTCTTCTATCTGACCTCCGTCCTCCCCTTTAGTCTTCTATCTGACCTCCGTCCTCCCTTCAGTCTTCTATCTGACCTCCGGCCTTCCCTTCCGTCTTCTATCTGACCTCCGGTCTCCCCTTCCGTCTTCTATCTGACCTCCGTCCTCCCCTTTAGTCTTCTATCTGACCTCCGTCCTCCCTTCAGTCTTCTATCTGACCTCCGGCCTTCCCTTCCGTCTTCTATCTGACCTCCGGTCTCCCCTTCCGTCTTCTATCTGACCTCCGTCCTCCCCTTTAGTCTTCTATCTGACCTCCGTCCTCCCTTCAGTCTTCTATCTGACCTCCGGCCTTCCCTTCCGTCTTCTATCTGACCTCCGGTCTCCCCTTCCGTCTTCTATCTGACCTCCGTCCTCCCCTTTAGTCTTCTATCTGACCTCCGTCCTCCCTTCAGTCTTCTATCTGACCTCCGGCCTTCCCTTCAGTCTTGTACAGTTGTAGTGGCTCCTCTCCTGGACTTAGATTCATTTCCTGGCTGTCCAGCATCATCTAGCACTTTCCTCCCTAACCTGACTGTCCCTGGCCCCGCCCCTTTCCTTCATTGGATTTCAGTTCTTTCAATCACGGAGGCTCAGCATCACATGTGGGCGTTGCCTAAGGCCAATAAAGTTTGCCTACGAACGCCCACTTCTCTGGACTGACACCCACCCATCAAGGCATTTTAACATTTGCATAACTCCTCCCAAGAACCATCAGGCTCTTGGGAGTAGTACTGAGGCAGGAACTATGCAAAGCACCCTGCCAGCCCCTCCTACCAGTCATGATGTGCCTGCATTGCATAGAGAAGCACCGAGACCCAGTGGTGAGACCCCCCCCCTCCTCCAACCTGTCCCATTAGAAGCTGTAGGTGACCACACTGTAACACATGATGCAGTCATGGTCCACTGTTGTCACCGTCAGGAAACCCACCCTGACCAACGCCACGCAGCCACTGCTGGGGCGGCACTGAGATGAAACAAAGCTGAAAAGTCATTTATAAAATAAAACAAATAAATAGAACAATTGTTTCTGCTCTTCAGAGTCTCAGCAGATAAAATGTCACTCAGGGTTTTGCTGCAGAGAAATAAGTCCTGAGGACGCTGAGAATCCCTCCTGCGGGGAACTGAAGATCCCTGAGATCCGTCCATTGGATGCATTGTAGTGGAAGCTTCAGAGACCCCTCAGCTTGTCCTGTGAGACCGGGGCGCCCCCTGGTGGACGACGAGTATAAATCCTCACACCGTCACAACTCTCACCATCTTCCGGTCCGACGGTCTTTTTAATAAATAATAACTCTGCATTGTGTTTTGTTTTTTTAAAATACATTTTAGATATATATATATATATTTTACAATGTCACTATATTTGGTGAGTGAGTGGAGGTAACAGGTACCCCTTACCTATTCACAAGGAAGGGGGGCATCTGGGTGCCCCTTTTATGAAAGGCATACAGTCCGTGTACCCATCAAACTCAGAACCGCTGCTCCATGAGATAAGACGTGGGTGCAGCAGGTGTCAACGGGTGGCTTCCTTTATAAAAGGAAGTCGCTCCAAGCTCGCTCCCGGGATGGACTACAATCTCATGTTTAGTTTACTGATTCGTATTGAGATTGTAGTCCATCCCGGGAGTGAGCTTGGCGCGGTGACTACTTTACAACACACACAGGGACCATGAGGAAGAAAAGTAGCCCCCCTCCAGAAGGAAGGACAGTGTCGGCACCAATTCAGAGATGATTGGAGGATCTACAGCCGAGTGATACACAAATAAGATACATTGTTCATAGTTAAAGGAGAACTATGAGGTGAGTGCTTTTCACTCATCTCATAGTTCTAGCCGACCCGTGACAATGAGACTGTCACAGGTCGGCTCAGTAGATCGGGAAGTGAGCGAACACATACCGGCGTTCGCTCACCTCTCAATCCTGTCATGGCTCTCTGCCGTGACAGGGGAGGGGCTGGATTCTCCCCTCCCCGCTCCTCCAGCGCTGACTGGCGGAACGGACGGGGGAGGGGGCGGGTACAGCTGGCTCTGCCTCTAGATAGGCAGAGCCAGCTGTCACTCATGCAGCTGGGCGGATCCTGGCACAATTGTCGGGATCCGCTTCAGCTGCGGCGTCTCAGTATACCGCGAGCTACAGCTCTCTGTATACTGAGCTTAGGGTGACGGGAGGACGCTAGTTTGTGTCTTCCCGTTACCCTAAGGAGAACTATGGGGAAAAGCCTTAACCCCATAGTTCTCCTTTAAGATACCTGAATTTATTTTTAAGACTTAACTCCGGAGTTTAGTTTAGGAAACTGGCCATCATGTAGACTTGTATAGACATCCAGGGATAGTTAAAGGAACATTTCACTTTTAACAAGAGCATTAAAAAAAAAAATAATCCAAATGTCCCCCGTAGGGGTTTTCTTCCCCTTCCTTATAATATCGGACTCTTAGCCCTTTTCTGTTCCTGGATCACTTTCCACTTCACATTCCACGTTCTTGAACAATCCTCCTCCTGCTGCTGCTGCTGAACGAATGATGAAAATCCAGATATATTTTCCAGCATTTGTACAATTGTTTGCTACCAGTTTTGATCACTTCCTGGGAATGTAAGAGATCCACAACCGTTGCATTGCCTGAGAAATCCACACATTGTGCAATCATGATTTATCCCTCAGAATATTGGTAATGTCTACCAGAATTAAATGTATACCCCCCCCCCCCAAATCTGACATTTCGGTTTTTGTAAATACTGGGGGGGATGGGTAAGCCAAAGTCACCTCCAGTAACAAGACCTTTGTATAGGGCTGCCACAGACTTTAGGAGACAGTCCTCCTTTATAGATGCAAAAGAAGTGAGAAGAAATTGGGCTTCGTGTACATGTTCACAGCCAACCATCCATTGCTAAAAGGAGCATTTCACTTTCAAAAAGAACATAATAAAAAAAAATCTTTCCAAAGCATGTTTGAAGCCCCTCAAGACCCATATGGAGCCAGCTGGTCATTCATCCCACCAGAGCTCACTCTCAATAATTTTTGGTGTGTTCAGCCCCTACATGGTACAACACAACAGCAATGAGATTGCACTTACTGCCCAGAGGTAGAGCGAGGACCAGGCTGAGGAGGAATAGGGCCTTCATGGTGACACCGGTACCTGTGGCAACCTCTTCTAGGACAGGAGCTGGAAACTAGGCTACATCGAGTTGACCACCACCGCTGTCTTAGATGAATCTGCCTGTATATGGTCAACTGTAGACTGCATCTCACAACACCTGCTCCTGGTACCATACCCAGGAACCCAATTTGGTAAACCCAAATCAAGTAGGTTGACCACCACTGTCTTAAATGGAACATCTGCCTGTATATGGTCACCTGTAAAATGCATATCATAATATTCTCCTGGTACCCTAATCATAAACTCAAATTGCGCCGGCATTATCAAGATTGGCCATTCTGTAATACACCACTGAGAGCTTCTTCCCACTCCACATGATGGGGGTATTTTAAGAAATTGGGCATCAGGTAAATCTGCAAAATGATAACTTATAATATCTCCTTCTGCTACCCTCACCATAAACCCACATTGCTCCCGTACTATAAAGGTTGGCCATATGTAGATCTTCTGACCACTCCACATAATGGTGGTGCTTGGAGAAATTGGGCTTCACGTAAATTTGGAAATTACATCTCATAACACCTTCTCCTGTTACCCTAATGAGAAACCCACAACGCTCCTCTAATATAAAGGCTGACCATACGGAGATCTTCTGACCACTCTACATGATGGTGGTATTTGAAGAAATTGGGCTTCATGTAAATTTGCAAATGATATCTCATAATACCTTCTCCTGTTACCCTAATTAGGAACCCACATTGCTCCCGTACGATAAAGATTGACCATACGGAGATCTTCTTATCACTCCACATGATGGTGGTATAGAAATTGGACATCATGTAAACCTGCAAATTATATCTCATAATACCTCCTTCTGTTACCCTCACCAGAAACCCACATTGCTCCAAGGAAAGATTGGCCATTCTGTAATACACCACTGAGAGCTTCTTACCACTCCACATGATGGTGGTAGTTTAAGAAATGGGGCATCATGTAAATCTATAAACTAAATCTCATATCTCCTTCTGTTACCCTCACCAGAAACCCACATTGCTCCCGTACGATAAAAGGTTGACCATACTGAGCACATCTTACCAATCCACATGATGGTGGTACTTGAAGAAATTGGGCTTTACACAAATTTGCAAATTACATCTCATAATACCTTCTCCTGTTACCCTAATCAGAAGCCCACATTGCTCCCGTATTATAAAGGTTGACCATACGGAGAACTTCTTACCAGTTCACATGATGGGGGTATTTTAAGAAATTGGGCATCATGTAAATCGGCAATTTATATCTCATAATACCTCCTTCTGTTACCCTCACCAGAAGCCCACATTGCTCCCGTACTATAAAAGGTTGACAATAAGGAGATCTTCTTACTACTCCACATGATGGTGGTACTTGAAGAAATTGGGCTTCATGTAAATTTGCAAATTACATCTCATAACTCCTTCTTCTGTTACCCTAATCAGAAGCCCACATTGCTCCCATACTATAAAGGTTGACCATACTGAGAGAGTCTTACCACTCCACACGATGGTGGTATAGAAAGTGGGCTTCATGTAAATTTTCGTGGCCAACCATCCATAGTCAAAAGAGCATTTCACTTAAAACAAGAAGATAAAAATAGAAAATCCCTTACCAAAATTTTCAGAGCCTTACTGGAGCCCAAAAGACTTCTATGTTCCCAGCTGCTGAGCTCACTCTCACGTAAACAATTTTTGGCGTGTTCAGCCCCTACACGGTACAACAAAACAGCAATGAGATTGCACTTACTGCCCAGAGGTAGAGCGAGGACCAAGCTGAGGAGAAATAGGGCCTTCATGGTGACACCGGAGCCCGTGGCAGCCTCTTCTAGGACAGGAGCTGGAAACTAGGCTGCTGGTGTGAGTGACTTGTTATAGGATTAGACATCTGACTGTGACACGATTACAGATGGAGATGAACTTAATACCACCTACAGGTACTAAGGAAAGGGCAGCGCAGCCGCGGCGGCCATCTGCACACTCAGCGAGACGTCCAAACAGAAAGTGTCCTTTGATGACAAAAGTTCCTCTACTGTGGCCAAAGCCCAATTCAGCTTTTTCTGTTGGAATTCTTCACAATGACACAAAGGCCGTCATAGAAATCAGTCAGAATACACACAAAGGACACAGTGCAGTGTATTGTTCACCTCCCGATTGGTCAGCAGACAGTTTACAATCCCCCCCACAAAGAAGAAAAAAGATTTGTCTGGAACGAGGATATAGCAGCGGCCGGCCTCGCAGAGGCTAGAAATTGCTGCAATCATTTCTGATAATCCAATTTTCTTGATTTCGTTTATTTGATGGATTGCAAGAAATCCCGGTAGAAGGTCCAATAGTACTCAAAAAGGCA
>NW_017307235.1:374669-379761 GCF_000935625.1 Nanorana parkeri | reverse complement strand
CCCCCCCCCCCCCCTTCTTGCATGTCCTGCCCCTTGTTTTGCCCCCATTCTGCTTAAGCACCCCGTGGCGGCCTCCTCTTTGCCTTCCTCTCAGAGGCACAGAACAAGTGTAGATCACAAATTCAGACTTTGTTTCTGCATGTGTGCCCTGGGTTGGTGACTGTGACCGTACTGGAACCAAAACACAGCCAGGCCACTAGTATTTTCAGGAGGAACTCCGGGCCTTCCCTTCAGTCTTATATCTAACAAATCTGACATTTCGGTTTTTGTAAATACACCTCCGTCCTCCCCTTCAGTCTTCTATCTGACCTCCGGCCTTCCCTTCAGCCTTATATCTGACCTCTGGCCTTCCCTTCAGTCTTATATTTGCCCTCCGGCCTTCCCTTCAGTCTTATATCTAACCTCCAGCCTTCCCTTCAGTCTTCTATCTGACGTCCGGCCTTCCCTTCAGTCTTATATCCGACCTCCGGCCTTCCCTTCAGTCTTATATCTGACCTCCGTCCTCCCCTTCAGTCTTCTATTTGACCTCTGGCCTTCCCTTCAGTCTTATATTTGACCTCCGGCCTTCCCCTCAGTCTTCTATCTGACCTCCGGCCTTCCCTTCAGTCTTATATCTGACATCCAGCCTTCCCTTCAGTCTTGCACAGTTGTACCGGCTCCTCTCCTGGACTGGCTTCCTCTGATGTCACCGCACACTGGGAGCTTCTCACAATGTGCATTAGAAGCTGCAGCAAGTCAGATAGAGCCCGCCCCATTTCCTGGCTGTCCAGCATCATCTCTTTCCTCCCCAGCCTGACTCCCATTTCCTGGCTGGAGGACATCCAGCATCACCTAGTACTTTACCTCAGCCTTATTGTCCCTGGCCCCACCCCTTTTATTCAATGGATTTCAGTTATCTCAATCATGGAGGCTCAGCATCACATGTGGGTGTTACCTAGGGTGGTCTCCATGCTTAACTTGCCTTGGAACGCCCACTGCTCCAGACTGACCTCATCAAGGCATTTTGATATTTGATTAACTCCCACTGTTTGCATCAGGGCTGAGGACTCTTGGGAGGAGTGCTGAGGCAGGGAGTTGTAATGCTCAGCATCACACGTGGGCATTACCTAGGGGGGCCTGCATGCAAATGCATTCTGCCTAGGAACACCCACCCCCTAGACTGACATCCACCCATCAAGGCATTATAATATTTGCATAACTCCTCCCAAGAACCAGCCCGCTGCTTGCATCAGGCCAGAGGGCTCTTGAGGGGTGCTGAGGGCGGGCGCTATGATGTTTTCAAGAAGCTATGTAGAGCACCCTGCCAGCCCCTCCAACCAGCCATGCTCTGCCCGCATTGCATAGAGAAGCAGAGACCCAGTGATGATGTCAGAGATATGATAAGGGTCTAAAATAAAATAGAAAGGTGTTACTTAATCATTTCATTAGCATGTTGCTCTGGGTAAAATGAGGCACCAGGAAAGACTAAATAGGAGCAGATGGAACTTCAGCTTTCTGCCACCGGTCTGTCCAAGGCCTTAGTTGTCCTGCTGTGCCAGGCCCGGTGTGACCTTGGCAACACCATAATCAGCCAGCCATTCAAATAGCCATGTTGGCAGTATCAAATAATCCCCTTGTATGGCCTTCAGGGTGATGAGACACTTGGTCACATGATTGTTACATAGAATTTGAGGTTGAATAAAGACACAGGTCCATCAAGTTCAACCTATTGCGTGTATGCATGTGTGATTGAAGCCAAGCCTACATGATTACCCCCATCAAGATGCGTTACCATGTTGCTCGGGGTAAAATGAGGCACCAGGAAAGACAATATGAGCAGATTAAACTTCAACTTTCTGCCACCAGTCTACCCAAGGCCGTAGTTGTCCTGCTGTGCCAGACCTGGGCCCGGCATATGACAGTGGTAACACCAGCAATGGTCAGCCATTCACATAGCCGTGTTGGCCATATCCAATAATCCCCTTGTATGGCCTTCAAGGTGATGAGACACTTGATTACATGATTGAAGCCAAGCCTCCATGATTACCCCCCATCAAAATGCTTTACCATGTTACTAGGGGTAAAATGAGGCACCAGGAAAAACAAAATATGAGCAGAAAAAACTTCAGCTTTCTGCTGTCACCAGTCTACCCAAGGCCGTAGTTGTCCTGCTGTGCCAGACCTGGGCCCGGCATATGACAGTGGTAACACCAGCAATGGTCAGCCATTCACATAGCCATGTTGGCCATATCCAATAATCCCCTTGTATGGCCTTCAAGTTGACGAGATACTTCATCACACGATTGATTGAAGCTCCATGATTACCTCCCCCACCCCCCCAAAGGTGCTTTACCATGTTGCTCGGGGTAAAATGAGGCACCAGGAAAGACAAAATATGAGCAGAATAAACTTCAGCTTTCTGCTGTCACCAGTCTACCTAAGGCCTTAGTTGTCCTGCTGTGCCAGACCAGGGTTGGCATGACATTGGAAACACCATCATTGGCCAGCTATTCACACCGCCATGTTGACCATATCCAATAATCCCCTTATATGGTCTTCAAGGTGATGAGATGCTTCCTTCAAAGGACAGCTCAGTATGCCTGACATGCACATATGAAGCTCATATCCACAGAAGGAAGGGAGTAATGTGTGAATGCAAATAAAGAACACGCACCTACAGACAGTTTTGAAACGCCATTTATACATCTTGAACAAACAAGGAAAATAGATTTATATTATACATTTATGCCTTCATATATTAGTCGTCATCTTGCTTGTGTGAGAATTATCAAGTATTTGCTGGAACATATAAAAAAAAAAAAACGTCTGCTGTATAGAAAATATACCTTGGGTAAATATATATACGTTTATGAAGCCGGCTTTTATTTATTTCCTAACAAGCTACGACTCGGCTCCGCAAAAGGCAAAAAATTATTTGGCTTCCATCTACCTGGAAAAATAGATCCTTTGATATAGATTTTTTTTAATTTTATTTTTGCAACGGACGATAGCAGCAGAAAAATGATGAGCCCGGAACAGGCCACCGTCAATTTATCTGAATAAGGCCATTAGAACTCAGCGAGGGGTGGCTAAGGGGCAAAGAAGCATTAATGCCAACTGGCTATGGGAAACTACCACTCTCTAGGCTATGATGAAGAAACTCAGTCTTTTTTTGGTTGTGGCCGGTGAGGCTGTGGAACTACTTGGAAGGGAAAACCTTGGTTGTAAGCGTAGACTCTAGTCATTTTCTCCTGGCCATTCACAAAGCACACAGTGCCAGGTTCTAGTGAATGGTCAGGAGGGGACAGGGGTGGAAGAATGGGGATGGGAGGGGGTTAAGGGATGGAGACACGACAACAGCAATGGAGTCTACAAGACCTATGTCGCTTACAGCCAGGCAACCTGGAAGTACAGTGGAAGTTGTACTTCCCCCGGCATGTAAACAAGCAGATTTTATGGGTGTAGAAGAACGCGATTGTTACCCCATTTGGCTTTTGAGGCAACAACGCATCCAGCTAATTTAACCTCAGTGAACTTTCTGTGCCTGGAGTTGGACTTTAAGATCCTCCCTAAAACTGGCCACACCAAGGGTGGCTCACATCTTGCTAGCACCTACTACTCCTCTATGGTCTACGACAGGGGTCGGCAACATTGGCACTCCAGCTGTTATGGAACTACAACTCCCATGAGGCATTGCAAGACTGACAGCCACATGCATGACTTCCTGAGGCAGAGGCATGCTGGGATTTGTACTTTAAACAAGCTGGAGGTCGAGGTCTATATGGTTTTCTCCATTATAAACAGGGCAGACCAATGCCCTACTGTAGTTGACTTAGGCAACCTAAGCCAGTATGCGCTGACGACATTCTAGGAGCTATAGTTCCTTAGAAAGCCAACGTGCACAACCATTGCGATCATGCTAAGGTCTTGATTTACAGGGATTTCCTTTCAAACAGCTGGCCGCTATATTTTCTGAAGAGCAATATACAGCATTTAGAGACTATTTGGTTCAATGAGGGGCAGTGAATGGGTTGAGGCTGACGTGCAAAGCACGGTGACCCATGCCAGGCAATACCATTTACCTTTACTGTTGCCAGATCAGCCAGAAATTATTCCGGATAGGTGGCTTGTGTTACTGCACTTTGCCCATCTCAAGTTTAAAAGTCTAATACATTACACCCCTTTAAAAACCTCACCATCACACTCCAACTGCACTAAGCCGTCTATTGGACCAGCCAATAATATTATTATGACAGACGCATGTAAATCCTTCCCAATCCTCTTATAAGAGCCTCTGATGGGGGCAGGTTCGTATTATATATGAAACGTCTACAACAATGGCCGTGCCTCACAGCCAACCCTTTGATGAGCAGAACGTAGATTGTCCAACATTAGTAAATAGGTTTTCTCCCCCAAAACGCAACATAAGCAGACCCATGGGAACTGCTACAGCCAATCCTTCCAGCTTCCGACAGCATTGCAAATAGGATTTGCTGCACAGTAAAAGACATTTCTCCTGAACACATTTTGCTGCGGGTAATTCTTCTGCTGCTGCTGCTTAGCAGGCTTAATTCCTGCCGGTCATCACCTTAGATTAAGAGCGTCGATAAAAGGGACTCCTGAAGGGCTCCGTCAACTGTAAACGGAGCTTGCAGGTTATATTAACAGGACGCACAATATGGGCACCAACTACATTAATCAAGAAGGTATTATGCAGAAAGATCACATGACCAGGCAGGTGGCATATATACAGGGTAGAGAGCTTTCACTGGCCATGCTGCCCAAAGGGAATCCATTTTTTGGGTGTTACAAGAAGGAAGGTCCATCATAATCGGGTCAGAAACCATACGCAATGTGCTCTTTGTATCTGGAAATGGAGAAGAACACTTTGCTTAGTGTAAAGTTACTGTAGGGGTGTTTTTAAACTTCCATGACACATGCTGATTGGCTGACAGGTAGAGAGGGTGCGGGGAAGGTCATACTGGAGACGTCAGAAAAGACTTTGCTCAGTCATTCTTCCCCATCTTGGCGATCAGCTCATCACAGATCTTGGTCAGCTCTTCTATTTCCTGGTTCTGAAAAAAAGAAATAATAATGATATGAATAAATTCAA
>NW_017307235.1:371959-374647 GCF_000935625.1 Nanorana parkeri | reverse complement strand
AGTTTAGGGGTAGAGGAGAGATAAACTTTAATCTTATTCCTTGCTCCAGCAGGCTTCCTGGCTTCCTCCATCTGCGAGACCCGTCCCTCAAAGTCTCTTCTGTAAGACACTCCAGCCGGTGGTCACACTCTGACGTCAACACGTACAATGCAGGACCAATAGTCAAACACTGTATGTGAAAACATCGAGGTCCCACCCACAACCTGGAGCATCAAAGAGGCGACTACCAACACTGGGACATATATAGAAATAACTAAATTGAGAGGAAGCTTACCCAGAGGACCTCATTCAGGACTTCAGCTTGTATAAGAGCAGCAAGCTTTTTTTTACCTATATGGACATGTCAGGGTCAGTATCACCATCCCCCGGGTATGCCGACAATTAGGGATGCATCGATATATCGGCCGCCGAAACACATCGGCCGAAAATGGCACTTTTGGCATAATGCCGAAAGTGCCATTTTCCTGCCGATACGTCGGCGCATCCCTCCTTTCTTTCCTCCGCGCTGGGCGCTGCTCTGTGTCCCAGCGGGGAGGAGAGAAAGTGGCAGCCGGCCGAGCGCTGCAAGAGGAGAGCGCTGTGAGTGGCCGGCGTGTCTCCTCCCCGCTCAATCTCCTATGACAGATCGCAGAGCGGTGTGGGTGGAGACAGCACGCGTAACAGGAGGCTGAGCTCTCCTCCCTACCCCGCTCGCTCAGCCTCCTGTGACAGTGTGTCAGGATGGAGAGCGGTACAAGCAGTCAGGGATCAGTGATCGCTGAGTGTTTGTACATAATTGAGGACATGGTATGTAGATTATATCCTCAATTATGAATGAATGGGAAGTGATCTACACCACTTCCTGTTCATTCATGATTGTGGTTATAGTAATCATACTCTGTCCTCATGTTATGAATAAACAGGAACACTCAGTATAGAGGATTCCTGTTCATTGATAACAGGGGACACAGAAAACGAGATTGAGGACTCTCTTTTTCTATTTTAAAAGGGAAATATCAGGGGTCTGTTTACCCCCCCTGTGACCCCCAATATTTCCCTGAAGCCCCTAAAAGTAATGTAAAAAATAAAAATATTTAATAAAAAATGAAGAAAAAAAATTAGTTTATAAAAAATAAAATATTTAAAAAATTTAAATAAAAAACATTTTCGGTATCGGTTTCGGCCTGACAATTTTTTTTATTTTCGGTTTCAGTTTTCGTTTGAAAATTTCCATTTCGGTGCACCTCTACCGACAATGAAGGTGTTCGCTGGAAAACAGTTGCAGAGTGACACATGTAAGGTCTGAGGGCACCCACCTTCTGCTGCAGAGCTCTTTCCAGGGACTCCACTTTCATCTGCTCCTTCCTCAGACCCGCCGTCAGAGCTGCACTCTCCGCTCTGGCCTTGGTCCGCACCTGGGCAATCTCCTCACTGGCTCTGCGACAATAAAATCATTGGAAATTCAGCTCTCTGCACCTTTAGCTGTGCCTGCTCCTTCATGCCGACCACTGGGTGCTGCAGACTTGCTGATCAGTTGCTTGATTGCACAGCTTATCAGGGGCACGCACATCTAAAAAGGATGCTGGGGACTTTTCAGTGACTGATGGCAGCCATAAAGATCATGCCCCACACCACACATGATGAAAAGGAAACATGATGGATGGTGAATGATGGATGGTGAATGATATGAATGGTAAATGATTGATGGTGAATGATATGAATGGTAAATGATTGATGGTGAATGATATGAATGGTGAATGATATGAATGGTGAATGATATGAATGGAGAATGATATGAATGGAGAATGATATGAATGATAATGGCAGAGAAAGCGTATCGCTGTGAGGGGCAGGTCAGCGACAGTATGGATCAGGGGGAGAAGGATTGATGAATGATGGAGGTCATATAGATAGGAAAAGAAGGTGCGTTCAAGATGGCTGCTGCAGCTTCAAAAGGGTTATATTGTGAAGATGCAAGTTTGCAGGTAATCAGTTTCAAACACAAATAAGCGGATGGAAATACATAAAAAGATATACAAATGGTGGTGCCCAGGCATTCAGCTATAACCAAATATTGCAGATGTAGTACTAGACTGTACTTCACAATTGCCAAATGTTATATCTGGTCGGTCAGCACTCACTTGTTCAGCTTTTCTTCTGCGTGCATTTTCAGGGCCTGGTACCTCAGCTCCTCCTGCTTCACCCGGGCTAAGTAATCCTGTGCGCATTTCTTCAGGGCCTCTTCATTCTAGAAAGACCATCAACATGGAAAATGCCGTGAAATTATCTGAACAGCGAACTATCCAACTTTAAATTAAAGCAGACCTTCACCCCAAAACTATATTTAAATTCCCTGCAACCCTCCCCCCCCCTCACACATGCTATTTATTAATGCGCTGCTTAACCACCCCCCCATTGGCACTATTCTTGCTTAGGCCAAAAGACTTGCCCTGCTCCCACAGCCTCCTGGGATATCCATGTTATATATCCAAGGAGGCTACAGGAGTAGTGGGCAGAGATGCGCATCAGGGACTGGCTGCCTGAACCCGGAAGAGGCAGCTAGTATTCAATGACTAAGGAGCACCAAGATGGTGTGGGATGGTGTGGGTTATCTCAATAGCAGATCGCAGTGGCACAACACGGAATTGGCCAAGAAAGTGAGTATGTGACTTGAGGACAATGCTCCACACAAGGGAAGTGGGGGGGGAC
>NW_017307235.1:362313-371807 GCF_000935625.1 Nanorana parkeri | reverse complement strand
GGGGGGGGCGCAGTTCCTCTTTAAATCTAATGAAGCATACACCCACATGGCACTTAGTTTGAGGCCTCAGTATCCCAGGGTTCAGTAATATTGGGACATTTTACCTTCTTGAAGCCTTCTAGGACACCTTTTAGGTTCTCGTATCTTCTGAAGAGGTCAGACAAGGATCTCTCCACAGAGTTCAGATCGGCCAGGGCTTGCTCCTTCTCTTGTGTCACCTGTTGTAGGCTCTTCTGAGCGCTCACATTGCTCCTCTGCTCATCCTCTGTCACAGAAACAATGGCACTCATTTACAAAATTTAGCACAAATGACACAACAGAACCCCGTTGCAGGAGGTGTAGGCTAGAAGCTGACCAAAGGTAATGGAGGGTCTCTAAACATCAGGCAGGATTTAATGCTGGTTATACATGCAATAGTGTCACCATTCAATATAATGATCATGTAGAGTAGTTATCTTTCAGACACTGATTACACCAAGCCACAATGTCATTATAACAATTAGAATCAGGCATTCCTGTTGCCCTGTCCTGCCGGGAACTACAGGTGCATGAGAATATTGTGGAGGATATGAAAGGGGGCAGGAGTGGAGTGTGGAGGGTATGAAAGGGGGCAGGAGAGGAGTGTGGAGGGTATGAAAGGGGGCAGGAGAGGAATGCAGAGAGTATGAAAGCTGGAAGTATCTGCAGTAGAGGGGTGCAGACAGGGCTGTAGCTACCATGAGGCGCAGCTGAGAGGAGGCGCTCAGGAGAGCAGTGTGGAGAGTATGGCAGTGGGCAGTATGGCAGTGGGCAGTATGGCAGTGGGCAGTATGGACAGGAGAGCAGTGTGGATAGTATGGCAGTGGGCAGTATGGACAGGAGAGCAGTGTGGAGAGTATGGCAGTGGGCAGTATGGACAGGAGAGGATTGCAGAGAAAAGTGCCCTATAATGTTTTTGGCACCCATTTACAAAACTTAGCAATTATAGAGCAGCAGATTGGGATGCCACTAGGGAAGCCCCAGATGAAGCGGATTTGCACAATTACATAGGGAAAGTTGAATTAAGAAATGATAGATGATAGTGTCGATTTACACTCACCGGCCACTTTATTAGGTACACCTGTTCAATTGCTTGGAAAACACAAATTGCTAATCAGCCAATCACATGGCAGCAACTCAATGCATTAAGGCATCTAGAGGTGGTGAAGACGACTTGCTGATGTTCAAACCGAGCATCAGAATGGGGAAGAAAGGGGATTTAAGTGACATTGAACGTGACATGGTTGTTGGTGCCAGATGGGCTGGTCCGAGTATTTCAAAACTGCCACTAAGAGGCAGTTTTGTGGAGGAGAATGCCTTGTTGATGTCAGAGGTCAGAGGAGAATGGGCAGACTGGTTCAAGCTGATAGAAAGACAACAGTAACTCAAATAACCACTTGTTACATCCGAGGTATGCAGAATACCATCTCTGAACGCACAACATGTTGAACCTTGAATCAGATGGACAACAGCAGCAGAAGACCACTAGGGTGCCACTCATGTCCGCTAAGAACAGGAAGCGGAGGCTACAATTCGCACAGGCTCACCAGAAATGGACAATAGAAGATTGCAAAAACGTTGCCTAGTCTGATGAGTCTCCATTTCAGCTGTGACATTTAGATGGTCGGGTCAGAATTTGGCGTAAACAACATGAAAGCATAGATCCATCCTGCCTTGTATCAACGGTTCAGGCTGGTGGTGGTGTAATGGTGCGGGGGATATTTTCTTGGCACACTTTGGGCCCGTGATGCCAACATGTCAATATGGACCAAAATCTCTGAGGAATGTTTCCAACATCTTGTTGACTCTATGCCACGAAGAAAGAAGGCAGTTCTGAAGGCAAAAGGGGCTCCAACCCGGTACTAGCAAGGTGTACCTAATAAAAAGGCCGGTGAGTGTATAGTGACTCTGTTGCTAAAATACAATGGGCATTAAAAAGGGTCCTCTGAAAGAAGATCGCAAAACTTCACATTGCCATCTCCACCCAAAGACTCTACCGACCCCGACACTTCCACTAGTCTCCCGCTGCACTCAGTGATCCCACCACTAAGAAGACATCTCACCGATCATCTGTGCGATGGTTTTCTCGTACTCTGCAACGATCTTTCTGCAAGACAAAAGAAGTAAAGATCAAGCAAGTCATACTCCACATCACTACACAATGTGAACATTATGAATGCAGCTGCACATAACATTCACGATAACAGACATTCTTTGAGGGGAATTTATCAACACTGGAGCAGACAAAATCTGGAGCAGCTGTGCACGGCAACCAATCGGCTTCGATCTTTCATTTTCAAATCTTATATGAACAAATTGAAGAGAGAAGCTGATTGGCTGCCCCTGGCAACTGCTTCAGATTTTGTCTGCTCCAATTGTGATAAATCCCCCTCTTTGTGTTGCCTTCCTAGATATAGATTACAGGTCCTCAGTGGATTGCCCCCAATCCCCTTCCCCAGGCCTTTAAAATCATCATCACCACCAATCCAGCAAGGTACCATTATTACTTCAAAAGAGGTCTCTTGGTTGGCTTGTCTTCACATATGAATGAAGCAACTAAAAGAAATTCATACGGATTTAATACTATGTATATAAATATGGCAAATCCACAAGCTACAACTAGTGGGATTTTTGTGCAATGATCTCATGGAATGGAGGTCCAGTAATGGACAATCTTACTTGCGTGTCATCCGACACATCATGGCCATCATCTCCACTGTGACATTGAGGCCCACCTCTGTGCTGCCCCTGTAAAGCTGGCAGGATGTGATTAAAGTGCCACGTGTGTCAACAATAAACACAGTACAACTGGGTGTATCATGCCACGTACCTCATTTCCAGCACCTCTGTGTGACTCTGCTCATAGCGTACCTGCCAGTCCTTCACTTCAAGCTCCTTCATTATGATCTTTAGACATGAATACAGAACACACAATGTTACTCGACGGCTGCAGGTAATAGAAATGATTTATAACTGGAAGAAAGAGAATCGATTGTGCTGCCAACAGTAACCAATCAGATGCCATCTCAGATCTTTGCAAAGTGAGAAGTCCTCTTCCTGCAGACAGCCATCACCAGAAAAGATTTCCCCTCATTTCCTGTTCCTAGGACAGCTCTATAGCTTTGCATCTCCCATCTGTACTGGAGACAATCTTTACCAGGTGGGTGAATCTCGGGACTGGCAGCGTAGATGGCAATTAAACATGACAGGAGTTTTAATCCTTCCTTAAGGTGCCCGTACACTGTACGATTCTCGTACGAGAATCGCGGGAAATCCCGCGATCCTACGAGAATCGTACAGTGTATGGAAGGCGTGCGACCGTTTCTACTGTACGGTCGCACGTCTTTTGTCGAACCAACATGCTCGAAAACCCGCAGAGAATCGTACAATTGTCGGCGGGTTTCTAGCCTGCTCGTTCGATAGCTATGGAACGGGCCGGTGTGCACACGCGCACACTGCCCGTTCTGCATTGCGGTTATCGGAAGCCCGCCCCTCAGCGGGGTGGGCTTTCGATGATCGCAAGTACGATCTGCCCGTCCAAGGTGGGCAGATCGTACGAGCTTTCAATAAGCATACGACCATCGCAAGACAAAAGTCTTGCGATGGTCGTAAGGTGTATGGGCACCTTTACCCCAGCCAAAACTAAAATAAAGTTTCAGTTTTAGATATGCGTGAGAGTTCAGTGCGCACACTAAGCAATCAGAATATATCATGTACTGCTTGTCAGGTTTAAGTGAGTCAATTTTGATTGGTTGCCTTGGGTCAGTGGCGTAGCGGCACACACAGCTGCTATGGGGCCTGGAAGTGGAAGGGGGCCCCTAAGCCAATTTTAAGAAAACCTGTGTGCATTTGAAGATAACACACATTCCCTCTTCCCTGAAAACTTCTGTTCTGACCACTAGTACCGTACTGACCGCTCTACCGCTACCTTGATTTACACATACTTAAGATCACTGACAGCAGGGAGGTCAAAGAGGGGCCCAAACAAGGTTTTACTGAGGGGCCCCATGAACTGTTGTTGGGTAACTGCACCGAGTTCCTTGCACAGTGTACTGAAGGTGAACAATTATCTCTGGATGCTGGAGGCAACACAAATGTCTTCACAATTTCTTCCAGTTGTAATCATGTGGGAATCGGAAACGTAAAACTGTTGTTGATGAGAACTAGATTTACACTGAAGCATGTAACTATCTGAGTCATGAATATATACGGGGAACAGACGATTTAACTACAAATGGGTTAAAGCATTTTTGAGAGAAGCAGTAATGACAAATATACTCATTATCACAACAGGTGAAACACTGCAATGATGAACAGTTTTGCAAGATTCAGGTTGCTGGCCCCCGGGCCTACTCTCAGGTCGCTGGCCCCCGGGCCTACTCTCAGGTCGCTGGCCCCCGGGCCTACTGTCATTTTGGTGGTACATGGGCTAATTTTCAAGTTGGTGGCAAATGGGGTAATTTATAGCCAGAGTCTTGCAATGCCTCATGGGACTTGCACCCCAGCTAGAGTACCAAGTTTGTTTACCACTGGTATAGCTTAGTAGTAGTTGGTCACATTCAACTGGACTTGTTCCCAAATGTTGAAGACATTTTAGAGTTACTCTTCAATTCTCATGAGTGTCAGGAAGGTACCTCAACATTTATATCCACACAGGTAGCACAGACATCTTGAGCCAATCACCATGGAATATGTAGATGTTGATTGCCCAAGAACTGAAGAAGTGGCTTGGAGAAGTTACGAAATGTCTTCAACATTTCAGGACAAGTCTAGTTGAATGTGACTAGGTACTACTAAGCTTTACCAATGGTAGACGACCATGGCACTCCAGTTGTGTTGAAAGTCCCATGAGGCATTGCACAACTGACAGCAACAGACATGACGGGATTTGTAGCTCCACCACAGCTGAAGTGTCAAGGTTGCCTACCTCTCAGCTACAATGGCCTGGAAAAATGAGAACAGTCACAGGTGACGGGCACATACTTCAACTCATTAAATGTTGGCAGCAACATTCAATTCCAGAACAGGGGTGTGCAAACTTTTCTACGTTGGAATGTGCTGTTTTCCGGGACCAGAGCGGTCAACTATTTGTTTCACACCCAGCAAACGCCCTCTGGAATGAATATGGATTCCAAAGAGCTGGAGACCACAAAAATGTATTGTGGTTTTCCATCTGTGGTCCAGAGCCAAGAATCGGATCCTGACAACAATCGTCATGTAGAGAACATCCTTTGCTCATTCCTCCTCTAAAGCATAACCAAGAATACGCCCAGGAAAACCCGTGGGCAGTTAGAATCCAACAGAAAGCCATCTCAGCAGATTATGTGCTTCTAAATTTCCTGAACAGATAAAGAGCTCGCTAAAAAAAAACAGCCCACGTGCCACCACCCAAATAGTCGAATATCTTACAAAAACACAACTTTGGAAGCTGTAGAAGAGGGACTTTATTTTATATAACCCAAGGGATTAGGATGTTGGTGGGACTCCAGGAGTGAGATGTTCTAACCACCAGTGTCTCAAAACTCTTTCTGTATTTATGGTCCAGCATAACAAATAGGTCATCCAAAAGGGTGAGAACACTTTCACGAGGTAGGTAGGTTAAGTTGTGAACTGAACATAAAACATCTCTCTAATGGAAATCCCGAACAGAAATAACAGACAAGTGGGCAGTTCATTTTCCTGATATCAGCTTTTAGTGGAGGAATAGTATTTAGTCACCTGGGCCGCGCTGAGGGGTATGCAGAAAAGGAGCCACCTTGGGCACTGCACCAGAAGGTGGGCTCAAAAATGGCAAGACCTGCAACCAATGCTGCTGGGGTAGTTCACAGCTCAACCTCTGGGGTGCACTTTGGCCCTTGGGTGCTAAAGGATCTTGTTCCATCACTGATGGCCACCCCGACCTTCCCACATGAACATACAATATTACTACAAATTGATTTCCACAAACAGAGCACGGACGTTTGACTAGATAGCAATGCTGCACGTCTGATAATGAGAGCAAAGATGTTTTGTATGGATGGACACTCATGGTAACTATGCATGGACAACAGAGACCATCTCCGGTGGCTTTACCTCCTCTCTAATAAGAGCGAGTACGACTGCCCGATCTCTCAGATAGATGGCATCCACAGGGTTCTGACTCTCTAAGCTGACCGAGCTGCTTCTCTGCAGAGACACAAGAGTCCTATTTCATTCCCGATAGTCACGGAGTTCAGTATTAGGACTTTCAGAGAGACTGGTGCTAGCAGTAGAAGGCTTGAAGTGGATCCATGGCCACATTTCTGATAAAAAGCTAAATGAGACCAACAAGGAAGATTCAACCGGGCTGACCCATTTATGGAAAGCCACAGGCCACAGTGCCTGTGCACCCAGGGGCCACACATATACCAGACCTCTGAGTGAACCAACAATATCCGTTTGGTGGATTCAGGTCAACCATATAATTCTTATTTCAGTCCCTCATCACAGTTTGTAAGAGCTGTAGAGATATTTCAGATATTTGCGGATGCTGGAGGAGGCTATCTCTAGAGTCTATCCCATCCTATGGAACTCTTTACCCCAACTTGTCCGTCTATCGCCCACTCTGACTGCCTTTAGGCGAGCTCTTAAGACTCATCTCTTCAGGGAAGCCTATCCCACCTCAACCTAAGCACTGAACTATCAAGTTCTCAAACAATTCATCCCCACACAGCAACCTCCTCCTGTATCGCTTGCCCCTCCCTTTTAGATTGTAAGCCCTCAGGGGCGGGGCCCTCCTTACCATCTGGTCTTGAATTGTATTGCGATTGTAATATCTTCCTTATATTGTAAAGCGCTGCGCACACTGTTGGCGCTATATAAATCCTGTGTAATAATAATGCACAATGAACGGTCCGGATGTGCAAAGCTCATGGACACCTCTCCACATAGACTCAAGGCTGTAATTGACTGTGGAATCTATTACCACTTTGGGTTGGTTCACACCAGTCCACACACCAATACGCCTGCGAGCTCGATGTGTAAGGGGCCACTTTATTTGAAATGTAACATTACATTTTGTGAATGGACATTTCAATCTTCGTACAGAAGTGAATTGTGACGCATTGCCACGAGTTGTAACATGCCGCAATGCACATCAATGTAGTGTGTTGGTGGACAGAGGCCTCGTCTTTGCATTGTGCCTGCATTGGACAACACTGCCCAACACAACACTATTAGCCTGGTGTGAACCGGCCCTTTCACATACATAAGTATTTATGTGGACCATTGTGAAAAGGTCTAGGTCATTAAAAGAGGACAACATCCCAGGCGGTGAAAGTTTCTTTTCGAGGCAATGTAGCCTTAAAATCTAAGAGACTTCAGATTCTCTGGAGGTGATAGTTGTGTGTACACTAGAGCTGCATGACAATGTCAGTATACAGACCCTGGGATAAGCTCTGTCTTGTCCCCTAATGACCTTGAAGGGATCATCCTCTTTAAACGTTTCCCGGCTATTGCTGAGTCTTCTAATCGGCTCTAATCTGCTATGGCAAGCAATACACGTTCTATATACACACCATCTGACAGAGCGCCTCCCCAGCACTTCCCAGGACCCTGCAATGAACCTGGAGGCAAACTAAAAACTCTGGAGGTCTTATGTCAGCTGGATTTCATTCAGTGGGCTGATTGGAAGGGTCTCCTACTATTTTCATTTCCCTTTCTTTGACTAAGGCTGGCCATAGATAAGATATTTGGCCAGAACCACTATAAGCCAGGAGAACTGGTTACTCTGTACACATCCTTAGAAGCCTGTTCCTTTATACTAACAGGGGTCTCCATCTACAAGTGAATCTGTGTTCAGAGAGATCCCTTGACCCATGCCACAAGCTGTTTAGATGACAGCAACGTATAAGCCAACCACGGCAAGATCCGACCCACCTCCAGCAGTTTTCCTAAATGTTTAGGCCAGCTATACATTCCTGTTCTTTGAATGCAGAGGCAGCAGAGGAGGTGACCATTGATGGTGGACGATGGAGCAATAGGCACAGATTTCTAATCTAATCCAATAGCAGGGGCCACTATGTACTAGCAAGAGCCTCTCACGGACAACGAACCATCACCTGATCTGGCTGAAAATGGGTCGGACAGGGTGTGTCTAGTCTTCTAGAAAGTCTACCATTCTTCGTCAGCTCTCGACAGAGGGGGGGGGAGTAACTTAAGTTTTCCCGACCATTTGAGGCCTCTGGTTTGACCCATGCCACAAGCTGTTTAGATGACAGCAACGTATAAGCCAACCACGGCAAGATCCGACCCACCTCCAGCAGTTTTCCTAAATGTTTAGGCCAGCTATACATTCCTGTTCTTTGAATGCAGAGGCAGCAGAGGAGGTGACCATTGATGGTGGACGATGGAGCAATAGGCACAGATTTCTAATCTAATCCAATAGCAGGGGCCACTATGTACTAGCAAGAGCCTCTCACGGACAACGAACCATCACCTGATCTGGCTGAAAATGGGTCGGACAGGGTGTGTCTAGTCTTCTAGAAAGTCTACCATTCTTCGTCAGCTCTCGACAGAGGGGGGGGGGGAGTAACTTAAGTTTTCCCGACCATTTGAGGCCTCTGGAATGTATTTAGCTGAATTAAACTGAAAGTTCCGTTGTGCTTTAACGTGAATACTTTATTTGGCAATGTGACAACCATGGCAATTGGGTAGAATTAGGAATTCTGGAGGGGATCTCTCAATACTAAAGTCCGCAAAATAAAAATATTAGAATTGTCAATTTTAGAAGGAGCGGGCCTTTAAGTCAGTCGGGTGTTAACAGAATACTAGTTTGCTGGGCCAGAATTAGAGGGGGAGAACTTCTTTATACTCCAAAAGTCTATTAGGTGATCCTCCGGGTCTGTGATTCAGCTAGTCTATGATCGCCAAATGAGTCATTATTAATAACGGACATCTAACATACATCCGAAACTGATATGTTAGTGATGGGTGGGTGACTGTGGCTGGAACCACACAATGGTTTTAAAATATTTCAAGGCTTCCAGTGGTGACACATCATCTCTGGAAAACTTGGCTGCCCCCTCACAGCTCCTGCTGCATTCTCTCTCACATGAAATAAGAGCGGTTGGCTTTTAGCAACCTGGGACACTCTGGCCGGAAAGGGGACGACAGTCACACCGCAAACATTGTGCAGTAGAGCGGCCATGCCGCTCTGCTTGCCACCGCCCCCCCACGAGACCCAAAAAGATGCCCCCTGAGGCAACAGCGGTGGTGGGGGTGCAGCAACCTAAGTCTGACCCGTTATAAGGACAGCCCTGCTTTGTTTTGTAACAAACGAGATGTCCTAGGTAGTTGAGTGGAGGGATTTGAGGTCATTGGAAGAGGCAAAAAGAAAATGCAGTAGTATATCAATATATGTCAAGGCATGGACTTTTCTAAAAAAAAAAAGTGAAAAAAATAAAAAATTATAAATTATATATATATGGTGTATATATATCTATCTATCTATATTGGAC
>NW_017307235.1:350755-362300 GCF_000935625.1 Nanorana parkeri | reverse complement strand
CCCCCTCCCTTTATATGGGTATCCATTGATCCTTCCTAGACAATGTATGTGGCAGGTGGGAGATCTGGGCAGTTCAGTGATAGCCACCCAACATTCAACATTAAAGTTATAACAATTCAATATATATTGTATATAAACTTGATCATTGAACTGGTCCCAAAGGAAGTCAAACAGTGCAATATATACACATGGATCCTAATAATGAACGCTCATCTGCTGCCACCTGTTGACCGGCTTCCATAATAGGGGAGTGTTAATTGGCTAAAGAGACTTGTGAATCATTTAGTTCGGTAATGGCCTATCCACACCTCAGTGTTGCATTAAGAGTGCATGCTATTGCACAACACAGTGCAGTGCTCTGTAGATGCCCTGGTTCGTTGCACTGGCATTCCTTCTGAAAGGCACCCCTAAGTACCTCCCAGCAGCCGTGCTCTGGGGCATGTAGTGAGTCAAAAGCAGAACTCCAAGGGACCTATTAATAGTGGAGAGCAAATATTGCTTCTTGATTGCGCTATACCCCAGTCTGCAACAAGCAGCAATGAATCGGCATTTAGCACCCCGGGTGGCAGGAGAGGTATGTATCCACCATCTTCCATAAGGGGAGAGTTTTACACTTTCAGCTTAGTGACCGAGTCAATTTACGAATCTACAGCAGCAGCTCTGCAAAGTGTCCACTGATCAATGGAAATGGATTATCTACAATGGCTGACATTGTTCACAATTCACAGCAAACCTGGTGTCAGTAATTCATGGTAAAGGACTAGGTAGTTGCCTATAATTAGGCAAATGCGTGCTGTGGCCAACATTCTTTCAAATATAGAAGTGTTAGTCTGGTAGGATAACTGGCTCCTGTCTCTATTGGCCCTATTATGATATTCTACTGAGCATGCTCAAGATGGTTCCACACCTCCTATCCGCCCCAACACCAATTTGATAAGTGCTTTGAGTCCCCAGGAAGAGGAGCGCTATCGCAAAATAAATAATTATTAATAACCAAATCCAACATTGAAAATGATTATCAAAAAAAGTTCCCAAAACATTCCACCAGAGGGCAGCATCATACTAGGGAAATGTCTCTTGTAAGGAGAAGTACATCCTATGGACATCTTCAATAAATACTTTTACAAACTTCACTATAGAAATACAGATATATTTTTTTTTAATTTTAAAGCATAGATACTCTTTAATGGTCTATTCCAACCTAAACTTTTTGTATCATTATGGATGAAGCAGAGAAGGGATAGAGCCAGCAGCCAGTCATTGTGATTGGCTGACAGTGATCCCGTGATTGGGAGCCCATTCATCCGCTCGTGAGAGCTTTGGTGACCGCGCAGTAACAGTGCTAGGGATGCAGATTGAGCATCCAGGAAAACCTGGGTGGGGGTATGGCTGACATTCAGAAACCAAAGGTCAAATCTACTATGGATAACACTTTCCATTAGATGTGTGTTTATCACTTTCATATATAGGGAAGTACATCCAAGAAATAAGGAACTTCTCTGTCACAGATCATAATTTGTGGCTGGTAACATGTTCTGCTTAGATCGGGAGTCAGCAACTCCTAATCTAAGGAGAATTAGACAACCAGTGAACAATAGCATGCCATAGACCTCAAATCAGCCCCAATTACTCCACCTACAGACCTCAGATCAGCCCCAGTTCCTGCACCTTCACCCCACCCCAATTCCTGCACCCTCACACCTCAGCTCCAATGACTGCACCTTCACCCCTCAGATCACCCCAATTCCTGTACCTTCACCCCTCAGATCAACCCCAATTCCTGCACCTTACAGACCTCAGATCAGACCCAATTCCTGCACCTTCACACCTCAGATCAACCCCAGTTACTGCACCTTCTCCCCTCAGATCAGCCCAAATTCCTGCACCTTCACCCCTCAGATCAGCCCCAATTCATGCCCCTTCACACCTCAGATCAGACCCAATTCCTGCACCTTCACACCTCAGATCAACCCCAGTTACTGCACCTTCTCCCCTCAGATCAGCCCCAATTCCCGCACCTTCACCCCTCAGATCAGCCCCAATACCTGCAGCTACAGACCTCGGATCAGCTACAATTCCTGCACCTTCACACCTCAGATCAGCCCCAATTCCTGCACCTTCACCCCTCAGATCAGCCCCAATTCCTGCACCTTCACCCCTCAGATCAGCCCCAATTCCTGCACCTTCACACCTCAGATCAGACCTAATTCCTGTACCTTACAGACCTCAGATCAGTCCCAATTCCTGCACCTTCTCCCCTCAGATCAGCCCCAATACCTGCACCTACAGACCTCGGATCAGCTACAATTCATGTATCAACAGAAATGTAGAGGTTTTAAATTTATACCTATTGCAGCTGGTGGCTTCATTAGTTGGAGAAAGAGGGTCAATGACATACATTGCTGCAGGCAGACCTAAGCTGGTACTGGGAGGAGGGCGAGCTGGCACCTGAACGTCCATGACGTCAGGTGAGCCACTCTGAAGCATCATGGAGGTGCGTGGGCTGCGGGTGCAGAAGGTCAGGAGGAGCTTTGTAATTAATAATTAGTGAGCAGGCAATTATGTCATATGGCAGCAGCACTTTTTTTTGTAGGGAGCATGGGCCCACTGAACAAACTTCTGGTCCAGTGGTGGGGCCAGTTTAAACTTGTGTGCATTCCACATAGAGGTACATTGCTTGCCCCCCCCTGGCACCTGTGTCTTTGGATGCTCACCCCTGGCTTAGATATTAGTAGAAGCCGAGAGGATAGCCAAACACACATACAGTAGAAAGTTACTCACGTGAGAGGCAGGGTTATTGTCTGCCGCAGATGACGGCTTTCCAGGGCCTAGAAAGCAAACAATGAGTGAATTGTGGGAAGAAGCATTCCTACAGCACACCTACAATGGTAATGTTACCTGTACCTGCTGTGGACTCATTGGGACACTCAAAAAACTCCTGTTCTTCCTCCTGCTGACCTTTGACCCCCACATCAGTCTGCTTGGTAACTGGAGCCGATGCTAGTTTCTCCTCATCTGTAGCGTGGCCCTGTCGCTTCTCAATGCTTGGGGAATCGTCTTCTTGCTGGAAATACATTGCATCAGCAGCCTTTATTGGAAATGCCCAGCCAGCCCCCATCTGCCTCAGGAGAAGGCACACTATAAAATCCCTAGTTTCCTTCAGTCCCCCAGGGAACAAAGTGCTACGTACACTTTACTCCCTAGGGGACTAAAGGAAAGGGACAAAGTTCTACGTGCACTTTGTTCCCTGGGGGACTGAAGGTAACTGGGGGACTGATGGAAATGGGATAAAGTGCTACATGCACTTTGTTCCCTGGAGGAATGAAGGAAACGGGACAAAGTGCATGTAGCACTATATCCCGTTTCCATCAGTTGCCATGTTTCCTTCAGTCCCCTAGGGAGCAAAGTGCACGTAGCATTTCGTCCCGTTTCCTTCGATCCCCGGGGAACAAAGTGCATGCAGCTCTTTGTCTGTTGTTTGACCTCGCTGCTCAGCAGGAGACTCATTTCGAATGAGTTCTAGTTTACAGCGTTGTGTAACATCCAATCTTTGGGATTTATTTTGGTGTGTTGGCAGCCTATTCTTTTCACTGGGCTGCCTTACTGTAACACGCAATAGCGCACCACAAAAATGGGCCCTACAAGGAAAGAGCTTCACCAAACCACACAAAATAGGAGAAGTTTACAGTACTGCATATATTGAACTGTTCACAATGTTTATACCTACAGCTACAGGGTCTCTTCACTTGTGCTCTTCAAATGTTGAGGACTGTGGCTTTGATCAACTTGTTTGTGAATGCCTTGAATTATTTTCTATTAATAACATTTGAAACCTTTGTGCGGATATTTTAATTTCTTGCCATCCCTAGAACCTACAAAGATTATTATGGGCAGGCATTCTTGTGATCTTGTGAAAGAATATTGTGGGCAGGCATTCTTACACTCATGTAAAGTTGGAAATGGGAATTTGCTATGCTCCTTGGCTCCATCTAGTGGGGAGAATGTCAAGCAAAGAGCATTTGGCCAGCATATGTCTTGGTGGATGATTTAAAAATCATCCCCATGTGGTATACTGTCCTGAAATTAACAAATGTGTTGGTGGAGATCAGAAAATGACAATAGAATGCAACGCTTATCATAGTTATGAGTCCCATGATTTACTAACCTGGTTGCAGACATCCAGAACCAGAGAGGATCCTTCATAATTCTGCACTTTGCAGCTGTTCCTGGAAGAAGAATAGAATGATTACTACACGCTCTTATATATTACATGTTATTGCAACATCACAGACTACATACAAAGGGTAACTCTACACGAGAAGAAAGGTGGAATGGATGGAACGAAAGATGGAATGGATGGAACGCACCCAACTCTGCTCATGCATGGATCTTATATCTTTCAGCATGCTGGGGAATACATACAATTCATGAACATATAAATTGGTCTACAAGCGCTAAAATGGTGACTGGGTATGTACAAGGCAATTGAAAGAATCATCATCATTATATTCAGGCTTCTTTCATCAGTAAGACAACATTTTAAATGGTGCCACCAACTGCCTAATCTTCCATGCCACATGCATTCGCCATCGTCTGCTCCATGGCTACCCATCATGCCTCTAGATTCAATACTGCCCAGTCTTTTTCACGCCAGGGCTCAGGATGGGGGAGGGGACTGGAAACGTTGGCTTGGGGGGCAAACACAACCAACTAGGCCTTTCGTGGTAGGGAAAGATTTCTGTGGGCTAAAGAAGAGTGGCGTCACAAGGGGTGTGTGGTCCGCACCCGGGTGACACCATTGGAGAGGTGAAACCAAAATGACCGACAGTCATTTTGGTGTCACCCCCCTCTGAAAAGTCGTGCACTCGGTCAAGGAGCGAGAGCAATACGGTTGCTCGAGAGAGAGGAGGGGACCCGGCGGCATACCTTATCCCGCCGAGTGACCGCCCCTCCTCTCTCTGCCGGTGTCCATCACCAAGATGGCCACCGGCATATAACAGTGGTACCGCGCGTGACGTCATCACGCGCCTGTGCGTTGACGTAACTGTGGGGTGTCACCCAACGATATCCGCACCGGAACGCCTCTGCTAAAGAAAGTGTGCCATGCAAGGTGTACCATGGTGTCGTATTGACTGGTGGTCTACTCCATGGCTAACCATCATGGGTTCAACACTGCCTAGACTTTTTCCACGCCAGAGCGAAGGATGGGGAACTCTGAATGTTGACCTGGGGGGCAAACACAACTAACTAGGCCTTTCATGGTAGGGAAAGATTTCTGTGGGCTAAAGAAAGTGCACCATGCAAAGTGTACCATGGTGCCACATTGACTGGTGGTCTCCTCCATGGCTAACCATCATGGATTCAATACTGCCCAGTCTTTTTTCACGCCAGGGCTCAGGATGGGGGGACTGGGAACATTGACTTGGGCAGGCAAACACAACTAACTAGGCCTTTCTTGGTAGGGAAAGATTTCTGTGGGTTAAAGAAAGTGTACCACGCAAAGTGTGCCATGGTGCCACGTTGACTGTCGGGCATGGTAAAAAGGTGGGTGTTGCTAAAGGACATGGTTTATTGTGAGAAACCTTAACATCGCCTACCATCAGCTTTCTATTGGCATTCAGTCACAGGACACCTCAAAACTGCTAAAGTTGTTGCAGGAAGATTTCCCTTTGCCAGACAAGGTGTTCTCGGGTCTGAACAGGGAGCAGATAGCTCTAGATTGCCAAGCATGTGATGGGGACTAAGGGTGCCAAGCTGATTGAGGTCTGAATGGTGACGTTTCTTCACCAGTCCAACTTAGTAGCACGGATCTGTTAGGGCAAAATGCCCCCTAGCCTAGTTCTTGGAAACCAGTGTAGACACATTGATGGAGAATTTACAAGCTCTTAGTCCAAATTTGGAGCAAGCAAGCAATTTAGAAGAACTGGAGAACATGGATTGCAATTGAAAATAAAGTTATGTGTCAATTGGAATTTTTTTATGTCCACCTTGCTCCAGGGATTTGTCCATCTACTCCTTGGAAACCTCCTCATAGAAGGAGCCATGTGCCTCAAATGACATTGCCAATGTACATGGATACACCTCTTGAGACAGAATGACGAGTTATGATAAAAGTAACCACAAATTAGGGAAACACCGCCTCATACAAGGACAATGTACCCAAGTTTTCGTTGTCTTTAAATTACTATTCATTCTGGGAGAGGGCTCAATGTCAAGCAGCAGCCAGAAAGCTTAACAAGATCAAGCAATGTTAGACGGGGTCATTGAGACTGGGGAATATTAATCCACATTAACTGCAAACATGGGCACAAGTTCAGAGAGACATCAAAGTGATAGAAAACCTTCCGAGCGGATCATAGATCTAAAGAAACACAAAGTAAAACCTTCAAAAGTCGGGGATTTACGATACGCCAATCAAGATCTGCTTTTAAGGAAACTTAAACAGTTTGAGATAAAAGGCTTCCTTAGAGAAATTCAGCAAATTAAATGAGCAGAATTTATTAAAAGGGAATGTATTCCTCCTGCCTGTGCACCTTCCCTCAACTTTTCTATTGAGATTGATAACACAACTATCCCCCCTCACCCCGCCAAGGTCTTAGGTGTCATCTTTGACTCGGACCTCACCTTTCTACCCCACATCCAATCACTATCCAAATCCTGCCGCCTTCACCTTCGTAACATCTCTAAAATACGCCCCTTCCTCACCAATGACACAGCAAAATTACTCATCCACTCCCTTGTTATCGCTCGTCTGGACTATTGCAACTCCCTCCTCATTGGTCAACCACGATACAGGCTCCTCCCCTCTTCAGTCTTTAATGAATATTACTACTATACTCATCCACCTAACCAACCGCTAAGTGTCTGTAACCCCCCTATGACAATCCCTGCACTGGCTTCCATCCCCTGTCCCCTCTCTGCAAATCCCTCCACTGGCTTCCATCCTCTGCCCCCCTCTGCCAATCCCTGTACTGGCTTCCATCCTCCAAAGGATAAAATTCAAAATAATAACAACCACTTACAAAGCCATCCACAACTCTGCCCCCAGTTAGATCTCCAACCTTGTCTCAAAGTATCACCCTAACCAGCCCCTCGGCTCTACCAAACAAAGACCTCCTGCTCTCTAGCTCCCTCGTAAACGCCTCCCATGCTCACCTCCAGGACTTCTCTAGAGTCTGTCCCATCCTTTGTAACTCCCTACCCCAACCTGTACTCAGACTGCCTTTAGGTGATCCCTAAAGACTCATCTCTTTAGGGAAGCCTATCCCACCTCAACCTAACCACTCAACCATCACATTCTCATACAATTCATCCCCACACAGCTACCTCCTCATCTATCACTGGCCCCTCCCTTTTAGATTGTAAGCCCTCAGGGGCAGGGCCCCCCTTTACCATCTTGTCCTGAATTGTATTGTAATGTTCTCCTTATATTGTAAAGCGCTGGGCAAACTGTTGGCTCCATATAAATGCTGTATAATAATAATAATAATATTCACACTGGAACAGACAAAATCTGGAGCAGCTGTGCAGGGCAACCAATCAGCTTCTATTTTTAATTTTCAAATCCTAACTGAACAAACTTAGGATAGAAGCCGATTGGTTCTCTGGGCAACTGCTCCAGATTCTGTCTGCTCCAGTTTTATCTATTAGTGATGGTGAATACTCTACATGTTAGATTTCCCTAAACGTCCCTTTCTGCTTCCTAATAACTTTATTCTTAAAGTGTGACTACATACAACGCTGAGTTATGGAATCTGTATTTAACATTTAAACAGCAGGCGGCATAATTCTTCATCTGCATGTCTGTTGTGATTACACACACCCTGACCACTCAGAACTAAACTATTCACGGTCCTGGTCTGTAGCCAGCAACCACCCTTCCAGCCAGGATCCTGGAGGAACGTTAGAGAAATGGCTTCCGTTCACTATGTGGGAGATTTGACAATACAGAATCATGCAGCAAGAGTCTGCAGTCATGTCAAGTGGTACTCATGGGCAGCACAGTGGCACTTCTGTCTTGCAGCACTGGGGGGTCCCCAGTTTGAATCCCGGTCAGGACACTATCTGCAAGGAGTTTGCATGTTCTCCCTGTGCTTGTGTGGCTTCCTACCATGCTCCAAAGACATGCTTGGATCCTGCCTAAATTGGGCCTTGTATGTATGCAAGTGAGATAGGGACTTTAGATTGTAAGCTCCTCAGGGGCAGGCACTGGTGTGAATGTGCAACTATGTAAAGTGCTGTGTAAATTGTTGGCACTATAGAAATACCAATAATAAATAAAAATACTCTAAAAGACCCGAACAATCTGTCTGTAAGGTCTGCACCTAAAAAAGGCCTGAATCAGAGGGTTAGTCCGCCAACAACAGATGTCCTTTCATGTTAAGGTGCCCATACACTGCCCGATTCTCGTACGAGAATCGCGGGAAATCCCGCGATCGTACGAGAATCGAGCAGTGTGAACGGAGACGTGCGACCGTTTCTACTGTACGGTCGCACGTCTTCCGTCGAACCAGCATGTTCGAAAACCAGCCGGGAATCGTACGATTCTCGGCTGGTTTGAACGGTGCTCGGAAGACAAATGCTGAACGGGCCGGTGTGCGCGCGCGCACACTGCCCGTTCAGCATTGCGGTCATCGGAAGCCCGCCCCTCAGGGGGGCGGGCTTGCGATGATCGAGAGTGCGATCTGCCTGTCCAAGATAGGCAGATCGTACGTTTTTTTAATCCCTTTACAACCATCGCAAGACTAAAGTCTTGCGATGGTTGTAGAGTGTATGGCCACCTTTAGGCAGATAATAGAAAGTTCTACCACCTGACCATATATTTCACTTCTCCAAGACTCCAATGATGTGAGCCGCACCTGTTGTGTTCATTGTGAGAGGCTCCCACATTCAATGTGAAGAACAGACTCAGAAATGATGGCGGGTTCCTTTATTGGGCCTATCTGCTCCTTTCTCACTTTTTTACTGTTAATATATTGGTAAAAATTTTTGGGGTTCTTTTTACTATCTGCGGCGATATGCTTTTCAACTCCGTTTTAGCTGCCCGGATTTCTAGTTTGCATTTTTTGTTACATACATGGGGTGATCTCAAGTATTGAGGACAATGAAGAAGCCAGGGGTAGACTTAGTCCATCAGGCTCAACCGCCACCTGAAATATCACTTTAAAGCAGAAGAAGTCTAGATGACAATCATGGCTCCCTCCTTGGACACAGTGCAGTGAGTAAGCGTTGTCACCCGAGGACAGGAAGTGTGTTACCGTAAGGATCAGCCGGAGAAAAGACAAGAAAGAAGAAAAAGAAAACGAATGCAGCCACCACATGGAAGGACGGCTTAGCAGCAATATATTACTATTAATATATAGGGGGGGGGGGGGGAAATTTTTTTTTAAAAACATCAAAAATCTGCATGGCTGCAAAGTTTTTTCTCACGCTGCAGATAGGGATAGAAGAGGTGATGTATAATCTGTAGAAGGATACAGGCGTCTCCCCCTAGAGAGGCACACAGGGCCTTTGATGCGGGATCAATATACAAACACATTGCTGGAATGTCTGGCATTTTAATCACAAGAACGTCTACAAAGACTCTGAAATGTCTCTCAACTGCATATCGGCTCTAACAAAACAAATCAAAAGGGCGCCATTGTTACAGCGTGTACACCGAGGACTGACCCTGGGAATGTAACACGATAAAAGATTTATGCACGGAAGCTTCTTCTCGCCTGCGTTTCCCTCCAAATATTATCAAGCAAAAAATTTCACAGCGTGAGAAAAGGTCTACTGCAAAGGGTAGAGCTGGGAACTAGGGATGCACAGATACTTTTCGAGTACCAGTGCAGATACTTGGCATTTTCATGAGAACTACCAGGGTTGCAGCGGTTGCAGCGGTTGCAGCTGGGACCCGGCTCTGGTGCTCCACCTCTGTCCTGAAATCATTAGTCTGTATTGTTTTAGAAAAACTGTCACATGACACTAAACAAAAATGTATCAGTACTTGTATCTGTGAGGACTCGGCAAGTACTCGTACTCGCAAAACTGGTATCTGTGCGTCCCTTTATTTATAGTTATAAAAACAAAATCGTACATTATAACAGAGCTGTACAAATCCCGGGAGCTCCGTGTGCTCCTTACACATGACAGCAGCCTCCTAATTTTTGAATTTTTCTCTAGTCTAGTCTTGGAGCTCAAAAGTATCGGTACATGTACCCGTACCGAGTACTGTACTTGGTATCTGTGCAACCCTACAGGGAACCACATAAAGGGGACCCTAAAATACAGGTCATGCTAATATTTCGGGGGGTTGACCGTCTTTAAGGACCAATTCACACTATAGCATCGCATTAAATGCACATGATCCATGCATTTAGCACATGCCATCACATGCCGGCGCACTGGTGATTTTCAATGGCACTCCAACATGCCCCCCCAGTGGGTGTTGCAACTCTGCGTGCACACTGTCTGCATCTGGAACTGTAGATCTGCGAGCATGCACAGGAGGTACAGTCATATACCTGCTGATACCCGTTGACTTTTTTGGGAGGCCATATGCAGCACATGTGGCTCCCCGGCTGTGTGCAAGAGGCCTGAATACATGAAGAAATTGATATTTTAAAAAGGAGCAATTCCAATTTCCCAAGAAAAGTTGGGAAACTGGATCTGCACCCTCTCCCCCACCCCCTTCCCCCCTGCACTGCCCTTACTGCCCAGTCAATGAACGCTGCTTCCCCTCCACAGCTGCCAATGTAGGATCATACACCATACACAGCAGGGTAGCCCTGCGCTCAGTATTTTCATTCCACTTGCTAGTGGTGAGCACTCATTGGTCGGTGCGGTCTTCTTGCTAAGAAGCACGTCTCATTGGTCAGCACCGTCACAAGCGCTTCTCATTGGTCGGCATGCTCAGGTGGCCATGCTGACCGATTGAGTGCTCACCATTTGCAAGCTGAATTTAAAATGCCGACCGCAGGGTTGCGCTGCTGTGTACAGTGTACAGGTCCTACACCAGCAGTCGTAGAGGGGAAGGAGCGTCCGTCCACAGGTAAGAGCAGGCAGATTGGTGGGAGTAATTCCATTTATCCAAATACGACTGGGAAATTGGAATGACCCTTTAAATGCAAGCAATGCAAAGTACCTGCACGTCACTTGGTTTCAGCCTCTCGCACACCATGTACAGCAGAGCTCAGAGAGAGGGAGGGAGAAGCAGCACAGGCAGCCAGTGTAATGCAATGCAAGAACATGCAGAGGGGAGACAGCAAAGTGACACTGAGATAAGATCATCAGTCTGTTGCTGCTCTATGCACTGTCCAATCACAGGGTAGGGGTGGGGTTGAGACCTTGAGGTGAAAGTAAAAGAGCAACAGAGAAAGATCAGGTCACCTCCCCTGCCAGACGGGACTGCGCGGTGTGGCTGAGCTCTGTAAATCTCACAACTGGATGGACAGAAATACAAATCTGCTGGTAAAACAGCTACAGTATATGCATTTCATGTGTGCAGTGGCGGAACTACCGCCGGTGGTGCCTCACCAGGGCCTGGGCCTACAGGGGGGGG
>NW_017307235.1:324193-350680 GCF_000935625.1 Nanorana parkeri | reverse complement strand
GAGGGGGCCTGTCGGCCGCAGAAAACCGTGGAGGGAGCCGAGAATAAGAAAAAGCCTGCAGGCACGGCAGGGGGCAGCCCTGGGCCCCGGCCCTGAGGACCCAGCAAACAGCCGCCTGAGTATACGGGCGCGCTGAGATGGACACACACACTGGGGTGGTTTTCTACACTCCCCCACCAGGAATCAGCCAGAGGAGGTGAAGGTAAGTTAATAAATAAAATCATTATTTTCTGCAGCCCAATTGATGGCATTGCTGTATAACGTACTGCTGGTATTTGTAGTTCTATAAAGCAGGTGCCATTCTGCTTTGCAGCAATTGGGGGGGGGGGGGGCAAAAATAATCTTGCACCAGGGCCCTTTGTTCCCTAGGTCAGCCACTGCATGTGTGTATTTAGCCGATTGCCTGGAGTTCAGCTTTAAGGTGAACATAGGTAAACTTTAAATGATACAATATATCAACTGAAGTATTTATTATAAAATCTAAAATATAACAAAAAAACTTGGTTTTCTAGGCTTGAGCTTATAAACAGGCATAGCGCCCCCTCCCCCGGCCGATCCTCTCATTAAATACATCGATGTCTTAGAAGCGGGGCTGCAAACGATGGATATTTACTGCTGTGAACACAAAGGAACAGGAAAGCAAATCAGAAGTTTCTCCGCAACACTTCATAGTCTGACCATTCAATTACATTGCAGCTCATCATCAGCTGCAGATGGCGGTTTCATTCTGGAAAGCAAGCGAGCTCACATAGAACGGCAAGCACCGATAGACTGTAATTACTCGGGATGCTGCTGACCCGCCAGCATTCTGCAAGCAAAAGGGAAAAGATAAACACGCGTGCAAGTTTTTAAAGATCACGGAGCGTTCAAAGCACATTTGATATCTTAATTTATCCAGGGATGCCAAGCAAAGTCGCAAGTATAAAGTTTCCAATCCCTTTGCTTTGAGAGCTGCCATCAGTGACCCAGGCAAGTCTAGACAATGCATGGGTTACATTTAGAAAGTCTGCACTCTGCATTGTAACTGCAGACAAGGGTTAGAACATATTTGTTCAAGAAATGTTTGGACAATTTCTTGAGGGACCGTAATATCCAGGGATACCAGTATCCCTAAGAATGAGATGATGCGTGGACCTATATGGGTTGGACTTGATGGACGTATGTCTTTATTCAACCCCAAATACTATGTAACTATGTAACTATGTAATAGGGCTGGTAATGATTAAAATTTTCGTGTTCGATTAATCGAATTTTTTTTAAAATCGATTAATTTCGATTAATTATAACGCACATACAGATCCAACTACATTGGCCTATACACATACAGCACAGCAATGAAGTCATAAAATGAAGTAGGATCACACTAATCCAGCACGTCATTAATCTCACGTGCCCCACTCAATATGGCCGCCGCTTGAGTGGTGCAACTCAGAATAATAACGTGCTGGATTAGTGTGATCCTAGTTCATTTTATTACTTCATTGCTGTGCTGTATGTGTATAGGCCAATGCCTTGGCTGGCGCTCGTGCAGAAAGTTTCTTGGGCAAACTCACCGGCCCAAGTGGCTCCATCAGCTAACAAAGGGGGAGGAGTCCGGTGATGTCACGGACATAGACGTCACCGGACTTCTCCCCCTTCCCTCCGTTAGCCGTCACGGACATCGACGTCACCTGACTCCCCCCCCCCCCCCCCCCCCCCCTCCCCTTCGTTAGCCGACGGAGCCACTTGGGGAAGGGGGGAGGAGTCTGGTGACGTCGATGTCCGTGACGTGCACGCATGCAGTCACCAGAGATCGCAAGTTGCTAGAAGCAGACAGCTATTGTATGATCTTTGCTGCTTTTTCCCTTACTGCATGCAATAACAGGCAGACAGTTGTGACAAGTAGAAGGTATGCGTGTAGATGAAACTCTGGTGCTTTATATCTTAGTCCCTAGTTGTGAACACATGTGCTCTCTATGCTGTAGCTAATCGCATGCGGGGGTATTGAAGAAGATGCCTTCCTTGATATCAGTCCTTATCTTCAGTTACAGTAGAGGTTGTAGACAAGCTGAATGTAAACAGAGCAGGACTGGGCTTGTAATGGCAGCTCCAAAGGCACAGGAAATGGAAAGGCAGGAGGACAGTGTGTAGATTTGCAAAGATGATTGGGGTCTCTCCATATAATGAATGAGATGACGGCCTTTACTTACCACCCGATCATACCCACTATTTATTATTACACAGAAATGCTGACTATTTTATAATTCATTTGTCTCTAGCTCATTGCCCAGAACCTATTGCTTGATCACCATCTCGAAAACCTCATCAGCTTGCATTGAAAGACCATAGCTGTGTGAGGTCCATTCTTGATCACCAGATGGAGACATTATCAGCTTGTATTGAAGTTCAATAGCTGGCCAAGGTCCATTCCTGGTAGACCACCAGCTAGAAACCTCATCAGCTTGCATTGAAAGACAATAGCTGGGTAAGGGTCCATTTTTGGTTGATTACCACCTAGAAACCTCATCAGCTTATATTGTGAGCCAATAGCTGGCCAAGACCTATTCTTGATCACCAGCTAGAGACCTTATTAGTTTGTGTTGAGAGCCAATAGCTGGGTGAGGTCCATTCTTGGTTGATCACCAGCTAGAAAACTCATCAGTTTATATTGAGAGCCTATAGCTGGCCAAGATCAATTTTTTGATCACCAGGTATCAACCTTATCAAGCTTGGACTGAGAGCCAACAGCTGGCCAAGATCAATTCTTGATCACCAGCTAGAGACCTCATCAGCTTACATTGAGAGCCAGTAACTGTCCGAGGTCCATTCTTGGTAGACCACCAGCTAGAAACCTCATCAGCTTGTACTGAGAGCCAATAGCTTGCCGAGGCTCATTCTTGATCACCAGCTAGAGACCTTATCAGCTTGCACTGAGAGCAAACAACGGTCCAAGCTCTAATCTTGGTCGAGCACCAGCAAGCAACCTTATCAGCTTACATTGAGAGACAGTAACTGTCCGAGGTCCATTCTTTGTTGATCACCAGCTTCTCTAAGATAAACTGGCTGCCAAGAAATGTCCTGTCCATAAAAACACTACATAAAGCCAATAAGCTAAGCTTTTCACATAAAAACCCTTTTCACGAGGTAAGTGGACATTGCTTTACACCTTCCAAGAGAAGCACATTGACCGGAACATGCAGATAAATGCAATAACACAGAGTTTATAATCCACTCTTGTACTGAGGGGTATCAGACTGTATAACTCAATGCACAAAAGGTATTGATGAGAATATGGACTACAGCAAGAACTTAAGGCTGGGTTCACACCTAGGCGTACGGAATATGCGAGTGTGCCTCGCGTTTTTACAGCGATTTGCGGTAAAAAAAACGCGCGATAAACGCACGTTTCCGAGTGCAATTCGGCTGCTATCCCAATGGATACGCGTGGCAAATACGCCCCAAAGAAGCTCCTGTACTTCTTTGGGCGTAGGGCGTTTTGCAGCGCGTTCCTACACGCTGTAAAACGCCCAGGTGGGAACCATGCCTAAAGAGATCCCATCGTCAGACCGTTCATTTCAACATCAGTCTTCCCATAAAATGATATGTGCCTTTAAAGGAGAACTATGGGGTTAGGGCTTTTCCCCATAGTTCTCCTAAGGGTAACGGGAGGACACAAACTAGCGTCCTCCCGTCACCCTAAACTCAGTATACCGCGAGCTACAGCTTGCGGTATACTGAGACGCCGCAGCTGAAACGGATCCCGACAATTATGTCTGGATCCACCCAGCTACGTGAGTGACAGCTGGCTCTGCCTATCTAGAGGCAGAGCCAGCTGTACCCGCCCCCTCCCCCGTCCGTTCCACCAGTCAGCGCTGGAGGATCGGAGTGGGGAGGGGGGAATCCAGCCCCTCCCCTGTCATGGCTCTCTGCCGTGACAGGATCAAGAAGTGAGCGAACGCCGGTATGTGTTCGCTCACTTCCCGATCTACTGAGCCCACCTGTGACAGTCTCATTGTCACAGGTCAGCTAGAACTATGAGGTGAGTGAAAAGCACTCACCTCATAGTTCTCCTTTAACATATTTTATGCATGTCATTCACCTGTACAAGTTTTCCTTGTGTTGACGTCCTGTGCTTTTATCTGCATTCAATAAATTGGTGACAGGGTCTCTTTAAGAGTTGCCCCGAGGTCTCCATTTTCAATAACATACCGTGACATTGGGCTATAGCCAAAAGCTTTTATTTTTGATAAGCACAAACCTTTTTTTGAGCGATATAGTTACAGGAATGAAACATGAATTATGCAAAAGTTCCACAGGTGGTGTTCGGATACTCCAATATGGTTTTAATATACAGGCCAAGCTCATCATGCTACTTTATGAGTGACAGCTGGAGATGCTGCCATGCAACATCACATAGCAAACCAGTAACAATTGTTGGATAGCTGGGGCTTAGGTGGTGTGCTTTGTTATAATGGTCCATGAGTGTTTTGGAGTTACAATGTATATATTTAACATATTGCAGGTTACCTGCCCTTGGATGTGGTGGCTGCATTCGTTTTCTTTTTTAGGATTTCTTCCTCCTTTAGTTTGACACCATAATCCTAAAAACGCCACACTTCCTGTCTCTGGGCGACTTTGCTTACTCATTCCCTGTATCTTTAGAGGCATCTGACCAGGCTGGACTACTAATATGCCATTGTTTGTTTGTTTCATTATATGGTTTGCATAGGAAATGTAACACTTATTTGTCTTCAGTGCAGCTCCCAGGAAGTGGCGAGGACAACACACTACTGCCAACATCAGCCGGTATTTTCTGTATCTGCTGAAACTGTTGCTAGCCCAAAAACTGTACCCTATACGGTAGGGATTCATTGATACCATTTTTTTTTTTGGTATCGAGTACAAGCACCGATATTTATATTTCGGTACTCACCGATACCTAGTACCGATACTTCCGCTAGCATGGAGCCGGCTTCCCAGCCAAACAGCACGAGCCCACTGTTTGGCTGGATCGATGCTGACTGGCTGGGAAGCCGTCTTTCCAGCCTATCAACATGGAGCCTGCTAATCAGGAATCTGGGAGGCGGATCATTACCCGCCGCCCCCGGCTTCCCGATTGGTCGGGGAGCCGACTCCATGCTGAGAAGCCAGCTTCCCGGCCAATTGGCATGGAGCTGGCCAATGCGCATGGAGCCGGCTTCCCAGGCAATCAGGAAGCCGGGCGGGGAGTCATTACCCGCCGCCCAGCTTCCTGATTGGCAAGGAAGCCGGCTCCATGTTCCCTCGCAGCACTGCCGGTCACAGGAAATCTCCCTCTGACCGGAAGTTCTGGTTTCAGGGAAGGTACTCGCCCAAATACTCAGTATAGGCAACAATACCGATACTAGTATTGGTGCATCCCTACTATATGGCAAAAAGTTGGTGGACACCTTACCATCACACCTATATGAGCTTGTTGGACATACCACTCCAAAACCAGGGCCATCAAAATGGAGATATAACTGCAAAGGGGGAGGGGGGCTTACAGCCTCTACTCTTCTGGGGTGCCTTTGCACAAGATTTCAAAGGGTGTCTCTGAAAATTTGGGCCAATTTAGCCAAATTACCATTTGTGAGGTCAGGAAGTGATGTTGGATGGGAAGTTTTTGCTTGCAATCACCATTTCAAAGGTGTTCAGCAGGGTTGAGGTCAGGGCTCTGTGAAGGCCACTTGTGCTCCTCCACACCTAACCCATCAAGGGCCTTCATCAGGCTTGGGAACACCACAAACTGTTTACATGAGGTGCACAATTGTCTAAAATAGTTTTTGCATGCTTTAGCACTGGGAACACCTGAACTAAACTCAATAATTTGGAGGGCTGTTCAAATTATTGGCCATATAGTTTAAATATGCCAGTTGAAAAGGAGGCAGGAGAACAGGGAGGTAGGTCAGAAGATATATTTGGAAGTAGATATAAATAGGCTTGGTAGGTAAAGCAAAGAGTAAAGCTAGTCATTCTTGGCTAGATTTCTCTCAACCACCCGATCCCCCAACCCACACTAAAAATAGCATGGATGGAGGAATCTACCCTGCCAGCTATTGTATTCAGACAGACGGTGCCTGTGGCTATCACAATACCTGAACTGTGACTGCAGCTGTTTGGATGCCCACCAAGATTATTATTCACTTTTCAGTTCATTAATTTGTTACCCTCTTTATAAGTGACTGCTAGCTCCTAGACTGGACTGAATAACTTTTTAATTTCAACAATAAGCTCAGTTTGCGTCCGGTGTCAGCAAAATTCAAACCTAACAGCTCAAAGCAAAACACTGACGCAAAATAAACCTGCTTGGCGAAAACTATAGAAAGATCATAGCTTCCCATTATAGAACTGCTGTTTTAGATGAATGCCTCCTTCTGGTCATACTTTTTCCGGTGAGAAACACAGGCACCGACATTCAGAAGCATCAAAAGCCAAAGAGTCTTATGGAAGCTGCAGTGCTGGAACGGAGGCAAGGAAGACATGGGAGAGGCGGGTATACGACGTCTTTTGCAGCGAACAGGTTTTGCCAGATCTTTAGAGTGATGACAGAATCTCTCTATTCAGGTCAACAATCCACCCAGCAATCCTGCTAGTTTAGCGCCTATGAATATTGCCTTGCTGTTGGCATATAGAAGATAGAGCATTTTTAAAAGTGATCTGGAGCACAATATTTGAGTTTTCAATTGGATCAAAGCAGCGTTTACTTTATTGTCCCATCTACAATACATCTCATTGCATTCTTGCAAATGTGTCTTGCCCGGTCTTACGGTGTTTTAGCTTTTATTTCTCTGCACAAGTCAATGGGAATGCTATGTAAATGCTTAGCACCCTTAAAAAGGTGATGCCCACTTACATAAGTCCTGAGAGTTCTATTGCTCTCTCTAGTAGAAAAAAACATTAGGTGAGAAGGGGATCAGGAAAACTAGAAAAGCAAATGAGATTATATGGAGACCTGCACTTTGACCAGAGTAGATGGTATTCCGAGGAGAGAACGTAGTTGTTAAAGGGCCATTCTTCCAGAAGATAAGGTGAGATTCTTCTGACAGATGACATTGGGGTCATCTCATCATCTGGCCTCTGTTACCTCCTGGTGACTGGGCAGTGGTGGCAGAACAGATACTGGTGAAGGCCTAAGGATAAGAGCGTCTACAGCGTTGCAATGGAGCCTCTGGTGATGCATAGAAGATGGGGGGTTAGCTCTGGCGTTGGGGGGCATCAGAGGTGCTGCTTGGGGAACATGAAAGAGCAGAACATTGATACCTGGTCTGCCCCGATTCCTCTGCAAGTTGTTCCCATATCTTTAAGGTTATTTGTTAAATGTAAGCAAAGATGCAAACAATTGTTTTCCGAAGGGTAATATACATAACCTCACCCTGACTCCATGTCAATTCTCCTTATTAAAATTGAAAAGTCCGCCCAAAATGGATCATTTAGGTTTGGGAGGTTGCTGGTGGGTTCAGCCAGTTGCTGGGGTGAGGGCAGAGCCAGGATTCTCATACTGTCCAGTGAGCGGACTCTAATAGCCAGCTGATTGCAGCAGCCATCATGTCTGTAGCCTCCAAATTTAGAGGATATTTACTCAGACCACTTGTCCTGGCAGAGTATGTAGGCAAGTGTTCCTAGCTTTCTGTGGCTCTGGGGTCATGCATCTTTCATCACTTTGCAGTTGCACTGGAGATCTGAATATGCATGCCCCCTGTATCAATGTAGCATTATAGCTTTGTGAAGGTCAATGTGGAGCTGGATTCCATTGGCTCCTGAGAAAGTGGCAACGCAAACAAACTGTAAGACTTTGCACACCTATTCTTTTGAAGCACCTGGAATAAATGTAGGCAATTTCAACTGAAAGTTCCTTTGGGCTGTAACATCTAAATCCATAAATGAACCAGAGTTCTTTTTTTAAACCATGTAGCACTTTGTCCCATCTTTCTAGGTGGTGTTGAAGCTGAGCTAGCCCGGACGGACGAAAGCACCCCCCCCCTTCTTCCACCGCTGTCCAACCATGCTGCTGGCAAGGAGACAAATATTTAATGAATGCTGATTGACCGCGCTGGTCACAGGTAGCAGAAGCACAAACACCATTCAGCACAGCGAGGGAAGGAGTCAGCAGAGAATACATGAATGACAATCGTAAATGCAGCTGGTAGTATACATTCCCCTACACTTATAATCATCAGTTGTCCCTGACCGGACTGTGTGATCGATCTGCCTGCTGCTAGTGATCCACTGCACAGTGTAGTGCATGCTTAGTAGCAGCCAGCAGATCGATCACACAGGCCCACCAGAGCCAAATGATCCTTACTGGTAGTTAACATTCCCCTGCACTTACAAATGTAAAGAATCAGTCAATGCTGATGGGGCTGTGAATAGACAGACATCCCATGGAATTTACACAAAGTGAGAATCTGTATGCAGAATGTATGCAAAGTGAGAATCAGAGAGTGATGGCTACAGTGCTGTGCTGTAGATCCTCCATAGGAATGCCCATGAATTGGGCTTCACCCTGATGGAGAGCTACAGCCAGCAAAAACAGAAATAAAAACTGGGCTCCTGATATACAACGGGGCTATGGATCAGAACAGGGACCAAGTGCTACAGGCACTTTGCTCCATGGGGGATTCAACAATGATTTTTAAGTTCTGGCGATACATCTTTAACCAAAAGGATCTCTAACATAGGTAGTGAAATATGTGATTTACTGCTTTATAGTATCTTTCGGATCACTTGCCTGCCATTTCATTCCACTCAAGTCAATAAATTCCTCCCAAAGTCTTCACCCCGGACTGGCATGACCATGTTCGAATAGGTATGCAAACATAACCCTACCGCCCCTAAATTGATTTCACTAGTTTACTCCCATTTGAATTCGCTGGCCTCTCCCTCACAACACACTTATGTCTCTAAAGTGGGAGTGTGACCTTGGGACAACACCATCACCGGAGGCCCGGCACCAGATCTGGTCTTCTATGGCCACATGTACCATAAATGTGACCTCACTAGAGACCGCCTTCCAATCCCTTACTAGATGGTATCTGGTACCTTCCAGACTAACCCATTTTCACCCTACACACTCGGCCGCCTGCTTTCGGGGATGTTTGGCCCGGGGTGACGTTCTCCATACATGGTGGTCATGCTCCATGCTTGCCAGATTTTGGACAAAAGTATTCAGTCTATTGAGCAATTTATTCTCTATACCAATTGCCAAGGACCCGTGGTTGGCTCTTTTACATCTCAAACCCTCGAACCTCACTAGAAACCAACACCACTTGACTACCTATATACAGCTGGCAGCTAAACAAGCTATCGCCTGCGCTTGCAAAAAGCAGTTTGTCCCATTTGATGAAGTCAAGCGGCGGGTGGATTCCTTCTTCTAAATGAAAAATTTACGAGTATTTTTCGGGATACTAATAAGAAATGTGTGAAGATCTGACAGCCATGTATCGATTACCCACTTTCTTCTCTGCCCCCAGACAGTTTAACGTCCCTCTAGGCTCTGGATCTCTCTATTAATTCTAGAACCTCTTTGCCACCCCTTAGACTCTTCTAGATCTTTTCTCCCCCGGACTTTCGGGATCTCTCTTTCTTTCTTCCATTTGTCAGCTTCTTCCGATAGTTGCTCTCTTTCCTTTTCAAAGTCTACAGATTACCAATTTGTATACTCAACTTGTTGTATCGCATGGCATTCCTGTACGTGTTTATATCCTGTATTTGTACTCAACAATGCCCTTCTACTGTATACTGTTCAATGATTATACTTGAAATATCCTAATAAAAAGTGTGAAACAAAAAATGTCCTGGGGAGAACACGCCCGGCATCGTCTCTGAAACCAGCAGGTGACTGAACTCGCAAATGTCTACCAAAACCATAGTTATACGTTTATTCATAGTGATCAACATTAATCCTTTCTGTAACTGCTTTCAGACTATGTCGAGGCCGACAGCAAGCTGGAGCGGCATACTTACAAGAGGAAACAGAGAAATTTCACTTGCTCAGATGTCCTGAGGCAATCAAAAGGAGAGAAGAGACAGCACAGGAAAGGTGAAAAGATACAGAGATCGCAGAAGCGGGGGAGAGAAATCAGTTGCTCTCAAGTCAAATATTATATAACCACATATTATATATGAAATGGCTGCTTACAGTTAACCACTATGGGATGAGCGGGTAAATGTGGAGGCACAGAAATTATGAGTTATCAAGCATTTAATGTTAAAGGGTGCCAGGTCATTTTCTGCTAGACATAAAAAGGTCTAAAGGCAAGCAGTGTATATGGGAAGCGTAGTTTTTCCCCATGTTTGACGAGCCATCTTGATAGGAGCACACCTATTATTCTAAAGCAAATACACTATATGGCCAAACGTTTGTGGATACTTGACAAGAACACCTACTATGTGGCCAAAAGTATGTGAAGACCCTCTGCTAATTTTTGAGTTCAGGTGAAGGTAATTTATACGGCATGAAAAGAAAACTGTGTTCTTCCAACCATGTGGTAACAGTTCAGGGAAGGTCCTTCACTATTTCAGCATGACTGTCCCATGCATGAAAAGTGAGGCCCATAAAGACATGGTTTGACCAGTTTGCTGTGGAGGAACTTGAGTGTCCTGCACAAAACCCTACTGAATGCCTATTGGAACACTGATTGTGATCCAGGTCTTCTCATCCAATATCAGTACCAGACCTCAACCCTACTGAACACCTTTGGGATGAATTGGGAAGCTAGTTGTGAGCCAGATCCTCTCATCCAACTTCAGTACCTGACCTCACAAAGCTCTTTTGGCTGAATGGGCACCAATTTTCACCAATACACTTGAAAATCTTGTGCAAAGCCTTCCCAGAAGAGTGCAGGTTGGTACAGCTGCAAAATGGAGAGGACATTTAGATGAGATAGAGAACCCACTGTTTTGGCTGAATGGGCACAAATTCTCCCAGGCACTCTCCAAAATGTTGTGGAAAACCTTTCTAAAGGGTGGAGGCTGGTGTGATAGTCTTTGGGTCCACAAACGCTTGACCATGCAGTGTGAGAGTATAGAAGGCACTGCCCATCAGACCAAAGTAAGAAAACTGTTATTGCATTTTGAAAGGGTTATGCAAGCCTTCCTTTATTATATCAATAAAGACCCAACCTCTTCATTAAGCTCCACCTTTCATGGATGCATGTTACCATGGCAGCAGAAAGGAGTTTAGGTTGTAGAAGAATAACCTATTACTTATACTGATGGTGTGAAATTACAGTTCATTGTGCCAACTATAGCTTATCTGCTGTCAAAGTATCAAAGAAACAGCCTAGCAGCAACACCGGACTAAAACACGCCTTCAATCAGCAGTAAAGCCACGGATAGAGGTGGGAAGATGCCAAGTCATCACCTCAAACTCGTTGTTGTGTTCCTCTAACCATTCTTGCAGTGGGACAGGGCGCATTATTGTGCTGACAGAGGCCACTGCCAACAGGGAATACTGTTTCCATGAAGGGGTGTACTTGGTCAGCAACATTGTTTAGGTCGGTGGTATCTGTCAAAGTGACATCCACGTGAATGGCAGGACCCAAGGTTTCCCAGCAGAACATTGCCCAATCACCACACTGCATCCTCCACCTTGCCTTCTTCCAATAGCACTAATGTTATGGCTGATCGGTGTGTGTAGATTATAAAAAGTCCCTTTTGAATGAACAAAACCTTTCCCAAAACTCCTTTTACTGCTTACTGCATATCAAAACACACACTAAGGTCTGCCTTGTCCTGCTGGCATGTTACCAAGACATCCTCTAGGAGGTTAGGTTTTTGGACTGTTAGGTGTGCCAGCCACATCATAGGATGCAGAAAACACACTGGAGGATGAAATGTGAGGTCATCTGATTTCTAGCAAAATATGTGTGCGCGCCTAGGCACTCCTGTACGTATAGCCTCATAATTGAATGCCTGCAATGTGAGATCTAAGGCACACCTATCACCGACTTCTAGCCTCTGGAGATTTTGTGCTCAATGTTCTCCTTGGTGGTGTCTCTGAGGAAGCAAAGCCCTGCCAATACCAAGACGTAGTCTTAACTCATGTTATGTGAGCATAGGGGGAAAGGATCAGCTGCAGGGGACCATAGGCAGTACTTACGACTGGTCCTTTGCCCTCTGCTTGCCTTTATTTGGGCACTGCTTCTAGAATTCATCGGTAAAGACATCAGTGCTACAGACACCCATGTCTCCCACAATCTCACCTCCATTTCACCAGCCTGCCAACATGCATACATAAGTGGGGCATGCCTTATTTATGACAGAGTGGCTTAGGGAGATGGGTGGGCAGGACTCCAATGTTACACATGGAGTTAGCGATGTGTTGTACAAGTAATGCAGAGGAAGGTAGAGGAGAAGAAGCCAATAGATACAAAACCAGCGTTAAAGAGACCCTGTCACCATCTTTAAAAAAATGGAAGTAAAAGCCAAGAAAAATCCACTGCTTTAAATGCTTGCACGCAGTGTTTTTCCTCTCTAAAAAAAAATTTGTATTCACTTGCAATGTGCCTTAGAACTTGCTGAATATTTGACTACTCCAGGAAAGTCAATTCCTTAGCACTCCTTGCAGGTCGTAGCCCTTCCTCTTCTGTAATGGTCTAATTACTCTCTGTGCTGGCCCAGCTCTAGCTCCATAAATCTTTATGTAGCTGCAGTGGAAGGGGAATACTATAGAGTGTCACTTGAGTGACAGTCCCGAGTCTGTGGGGCTGCTGACATCACATCCAAAATGGCGGCCTCCAGCAGCAATTTCGGGGCTTTTTGGATGTCTACACAAGGGAGGCTTTTATGGGTAAATAAAATATGTCAAATGCACATATAATCTTATGGGAAGCCTTTTGTTAAAATGAATAGTCTGGTGACAGGGTCTCTTTATTGAATTTAGCATTCATGCAGAAAATCTTGAAAATTATAAAGAGAGTGAATCGGAGACATCAACAACTTATTGTGCAAAACGAATAAGCTTTAGATTCGTTCTCTGTGGTGCTTAGACACAATGGCATCAGATCATTTGGTTGATAGTATGAGCATTACTTATAATTGCTCATAATGGATAACTGATTGTGCGGAGTACGTAATCTGTATAATAGCTTATTATGTTGGTGCACTCATGGGACACAACTTCAAAATAGAACTAAAAGGAAACTGGAAACATAATGCCCCCATCCATGCTAAACAGCGTGGATGGAGGAATCTTCCCTCCCGACCCTGAATACCCGAACAATGGCTGAATTTGCTTGGATTCAGTCGCAGCTTGGCTACTAATTGGACACCTGGCTCCTCCAATTTTCCAATCGAAGTTTGTTGAGCAGAGTGGTACCAACAGGGCCACCCACAGCTCGAATTTGCATCCCATTCAACAAATTTGCACTGTGTATGGCTACCTTGAGTATCAGCTAATGAGCAGGTTCAGCTAATAGTCTTCAGACCTCCCAGTAAAGGTGCCAATTTGCACAAGGAGAAAATAACCGATATTCTTTCAATCCTGAAATCTGCTTTTTTTGATGGAATGAAGTAGTAGTCCACATCCACACACCCCTAAATAATTCATGCTTGCTGGACAAACATTTGTGTCAGACCGGTGTGTTCCAGCAATAGGACCTCAGCAGACTGAAACAGCCAGGGAAACTAACCTGAATTATGTATTATGGGCACCCACCATGCAGCATCTTGGAACACTAGCACATTTAATGTATGTATATCAAACAAAATAAGGAACAGAGTCTTGAAGAAACTTACGTTATTAGACGGGATCTGCCCAACTTTGGTGACGATCTTGGACTTCTCCTTGGTGTAGTTTCCTGGGCAAGATCAGTGTCTGAACTGGAGAGGGTCTTGCATAGCTTAGAATGATCCAGAGGGCCATCGCTGAGATCTTTGTTGAATCCACAAGGTGCTTTTGTAACAGTAGGAGATGACGACAAGGCTGACTTTCCCCCAAATGGGTTGACGTTGGGATCCTCCCACTGGCTTGGATCGAAGTTATAGGATGATCTTGGGAGGGGAAGGTCGTCCGAATCTGCATTTGTCTCCAGGTTATTCTCCTGCTGCCCAGCTTTTTTTGTCCTGTTGGAACTTTCTTTTTGTATCCTGGATGGAAGCTTGCTCGTAGGTTTCCGGATTCTCTTCGGGGACGCTTTCTTGATATTGGCATTTGTTTCCATTAGTGAGTTCTGATTGTTAAGATCTCCTTCACAGGTATCCACTGAGGTCCCATTGTCTGTCTGAAGGCCATTGTTGTTGAGGAAATCTTTATTCCCATCCCTTGAGCTTTCTCCATCTGTTAGGTTCTGCTGAGGTCCCATGTCATTGCCTTGGTCATCTTGTTCTGAAAATACATTATCTACAAGTGGTTCTTCAGTTAGCTGGACCACAGTTTTTTCAACAGAGGAATCTTTAACCTCCCCGACTGAAATCCGGGTAAAGGAACCACCAGTGGAAACCTCAGGCTCAGCTAGACTCCTGTCTATAGTCAAGTCGCTGGTTGCCTTCCTACCAAAGTTTGTTTCCAAGTTGCCATCAGTTAGTAAGTTGTTATTATCATTTATGGTCAAGTCGGATAAGAGTTCTGTGACATCTGTATCTGTTTCTGGAAATTAGAAGAAAAAAAAAGTCAAAATGATTAATTTGTCTCATAACAGGTATTAGAGCTTTGAGAAGTAGAAGTCTTACTTTTATGGGAAGGGGGTAGGGGAGAACTGAAAACGTTCCGCCTGGTAGGCAAACAAAACTCAACCAACTGGCCTTTTCATGGCAAGGGTTGTTTCCTTTGGGCTAAACCAAGTGCACCATACAAAGTGTACAGTGACTGGTGGCCTCGGGGAAAGATAGGCGTGGTCTTAAGGATGGGCTCAGGCGTGTTCGCAGCTCCACGTGCCGAGCCCGCCAGGAAGCTGACAGCACCAATCACAGATAATGAGACATTTTCCCGGTCCGCAGCTGCAGAGATCGTGAAATGTCTCAGTGCCTGTGATTGGCGCTGCGGCGCTGTCAGCTTCCTGGCGGGCTCGGCACGTGGAGCTGCGGACACGCCCGAGCCCATCCTTAGTCTTAAGCTGGCCATACACCTATAGATTATCTGCAGGTTTTCTATGGTCAGATGGAAAAAGTTCAACAGTTTCCTCCATCTACGCTAAACTGTGCGGATGGAGGAATCTCCCACTGGGCCAAGCTGCAGTATGTTGCTAGTAGGCCCGGCTGGCTCTCAAAATACTTCAACAATGCCTGCATCCAATCAGATTGTTCAGGTATTTTGAGAGCCAGCGGGGCAGACTAGCAAGATACTGAAGTTTGGCCCAGTCAGAGATTCCCCCATCCACACAGTTTAGCGTAGACGGAGGAATCTGTTGCACTTTTCCATCTGACCATAGAAAATCTGCAGATAATCTATAGGTTTATGGCCAGCTTTAGGGAATATGGCTTATTGGAACACACCTTTGCACACAAAGAAAAGAGGAAAAGGGGAGACTGTATGGGAGTAATTGTAAACGAGGAAGTACTGTTACGAGACCGATATGGCGGCTGCTCTGTGAAAAGGATATGGACTCCCCTATATAAAATAATATATAATATGCCATCACCACAAATAATCCCCATTGTTCAGTTTACGTTAACAAATGAGCACAACACATCTCATAGTACACTTCATAGTTTCAATTCTTCCGGCACCCACTTTCTTTGCACCTCTCTGTATTTGGTGTCACAACTCACAGCCACAAAGAAGTTGATGCTGGAAAATCTGAACATATGAATAGGGAGCAAGTAGCTAAACTAAATGGCCAACGGCAGTCGAGGACACTGTAGGCTCCACTCTGATAGGGAGTAACTCCAGTCAGAGACCCCAGCCCAACTTATACTATTTGTACTGGCCCGTTTTAGACCTTCTCCACTAGTTTCCTTTGTTCTGGTTCCCACTCTGAATCCCATACTGCATTGAAGATAACTGCCTAAATACACAGTCTTAGTATATATAAAAGCCACAAATAGCTGGAAGGCAACAAGAGTATACAATTATATTACAAATACTCGACTTTCAAGTTGGGCCAGAAAAAGAGAGATTGCTGCAAGTAAAACCTTAATTGCTACAATTAAAATAAAGCGGTCATTGAATCCTTCCAATCCCGCATGCCGTCCCAGGTAAGACTACATAAGACCAGGACATAAACCAGGTACAGGATTTCCTAAGTGGTAGCAGAGTCTTCAAGATAGGCATTTTGTGATAAGTTACATTTTACAACTCCCCCCCCCCCCCCCACATGCACAAAATATTAAATTTTTTTTAAAACACACAGCCCAGGCTTTGTTACATAAACTGTAATCTGCATTGCAAGGAGATTTAACACACATCTTAGTAGATCCTGCAATGATCTGATGAACAATGACATTATTCTTGGACTTGGATTTTGGTCTGGCACACGTTATACAACTTCTTATTCATTAAAGGATAAAAGGTGGAAGGCTCAGTGAGCTAAACCTGAGGGCTGGAACAGAGACATTTTACACAAAGCTCAGGACAGACTTCATTGAAGAAAAACCTTTAATTTATTTTATTGTGTGCCCCATTGAGGAGATCTACCTTCAAACCTTGCCCCATAAATGCCACAGGAAATGGAGGAAATCTTAAAAGTGAAGGAAAATCCCCTTTTAGGTAGTGGTCACCAGAACAGTGTCCCGCGGAGCTGATTTGTGAATGAAAAGACCACCACGGCAGAATGATTGGAAGGTCTCAATGGAGCACAAGTGTGATGTCATATGATTACTTTCTCCAGTCCCATAACAGAATGTCTGTACCTCCAAAACAGACCTGGGACTGGAGGAACAGTCTGCAGGGGCCTTTACATTGCACCCTCGATCCAATGATCGTGGCTGCAATGCATTGCAGCCTTCAATTTTCAGCAGTGCACTACAATGCAATACATGCTTGCTGGGATAGTGCATTGGGTGCCATTTAAAATAAATGGCCCCACCGCATACGACATGGATTGCCACCGATTACTGCAATGCAACGGTTTGAAAGGGCCATTACTGAATAGCAGCAGGGGTCATCGCTGGACATATTTTTGCGAAAAATGCTGTTAAAAAAAAAAAAATGCTTACAAATAAATAAGCCCCTTTTATACAACACTGATTGTATCCATGCACCTGTAAGCCAACTCCTATTCTATTTCTAAACAATTCACGGAAACAGTAGCCCTGTGAAACTCTGTGTACATGCCTTCTGTGTAAATGGAGGATATATATATATATCCTATTTTTAGGCCAAATGTAACACTGCGTTATGGCCATTAGATGGAGCTGAGGAGCATAGGAAATATATATTTATATTGTCTGCTCCTCACCGCCATCTAGTGGCCATCGAGCAGTATTTCCGATTAATACAATCGACCTGAAAAAGAAAAAGGAAAGGAAAGGAAAGGAAAGAAAAAAAAAAAAAGAGAGAATGGAGAATATTACTTGTTGCCTCTACGCACAGGATGAACGTTCACAGAGATTTTCAGGGCAAATGGCTCTGCAAAGTGTTTATAAATAGACCCCTAAGTGTTCTTTCCACTTACAATGCAAGAAAGTGCTATAAGAACATCCTAACGTTATAAAACAATACATAGGTCTTCTGTTACAATACATCTCACATGTAGCCATTTAGCTGCAGACAAATTATCTTGTTAAAAACCTAGAAGCATTGTAAATGTTAACTAATGCTCTTACAGCCACACTGGAGCCTAAGGCTAGCCATACACAGCATGATTTCCTAAAATCAATCGATTCCCCTGTCCATGCTTTATAGGGTGGATCGATTAATCCCCGCTGTTGGCCATTGATGACTAGTCTGGCCGTGGCATCACCAAACATGACTGCATCTGATATGTTATCTGATGGATATCCATTTGGTGAAAGTCGGCCGTCACTACAGTCACTTCATTTCAAACTCAACTCAAATTGGCTACAAAATGTGTAAACTGCTTGAGGAAACTGACAACTATCCCCTTCTTCTGGGAGAATAAAATGGGATTCTGACTGTTTCATGGGAAATACACAGTAACATATGGGCAATAACCTGTACAGTCATACTGCATCAATTGACATTACACCTAAAGATAATGATTGGGTACTAAATGTGCATTAGAGAGGAATGAGCCGTGTAAGTGCTACCAAGGCCCAGTATTTATCATTGAGCATCTCAGGCTACACCGGACATGCCTTATAAATCACAGAAGCATAAAAGCTGAAGCCAATGAAAGCTCCGGCACAGAGCAGCCGAAGATACATAAAACCCAATTGGCTGATATGATAAATTGCTTCACTTCTGCTCCAGATTTCACAGCCCAGCAATTAGTGCTACACAGAGAGACGGGCAGCATCAATATAGGGAAGCACAGCCGCTCACGTCCGTGCAGTGGTAACTATTTCTAGTGGCATTATCATAATTTGCTTCATCCAAAAAGACACAGAAAATGAGGTCAGCACGGGTAATAGTGTCTGATTTAATGTCAATCAAACATTCCCCTCTACATGTTTCTAGGACATTGCAGGAAAATTAAAGTACAACCCATTGGTGGCTATTTGCATTGAGAATGGCTCTATCATACTGGTTCCTGTGACCTATTTATCAAAATATAGATGCAGTCGTGTCAACTCGACATAAAGTCCAGTGAGTCACATTATTTTATCCTGCCACCCTGCATAATGTTCAGATTTATCTTCATTCCTCTTATTCACCAAAGAGTTGACTCTTCCCCCTTCCCCCAGGATGACCCGCATTTTCCAAGAAGGTCCTTATATGCTTATACACTTTATTGCCAAAAGTATTGAGACACCCCTCCAAATCATTGGATTCAGGTGTTCCAATCACCTCCATGGCCACAGGTGTATAAAATCACGCACCTCGGCATGCAGACGCTTCTACACACATTTGTGAAAGAATAGGTCGCTCTCAGGAGCTCAGCGACTACAAGCGTGGTGCCGTGATAGGTTGTCACCTGTGCAATAAGTCCATTCGTGGACGGCCTTACCCAAAATAGTTGAAGCCGTTATAGCTGCAAAGGGCGGGCCAACTCATTATTGAACCCTAAGGACTAAGACTGGGATGCCATTAAAGTTCATGTGCGTGTAAAGGCCGGCGTCCCAATAAATTTTGGCAATATAGTGGATGTGAAAAATGAAATAAATGTGCGTTTTGTTGTCCTATATGGGTGCAATCCTCAATATCCCTTACATGGATCTGTCGCAAGTACCGCCATTTGCTGCTCTACCATGAGAATGACTTCTAAAGAGGAGCCGCGACATTTTATGAATTGCAGGGATTCATTTTCTCATAATTAGACCAGAATTACATTAGCAGTTCCGTGCAGACCAATTGACAGCATCACCCCAAATACAAATGCAACTTAAAAATAGTTACTTTCGGTGAAATGAAGTTCTAGAAGCAAAAATCTCTCCTTTGGAATGTGTGGTGTGATGGCGACATATCATGCTGGGTTGTAAACCTTTGTCTCTCTCGGGGAGGATTTCCCCGATCCCTCCTACCCTGAAAAGGTTTTGTATTTAAGTCACGGCGTGAGACACTGCCTACATTGTTCAGATTTCCTTTGTGAAACCGTCTTCTGACCTCAAATTACCCAGAAGCTCCCACACAAGCGAGGCATGTAACCAAAAATACGATATGCCTGGGCATCACCAACACCACTGAGTACCGTCTGTGACACTCGTCCATGATACTTCATTGTAATTTGCATTAACAGTTATGTTTTCAGGACAAGTTTTTGGGGTGTTCCCTTCTCCCAGCAAGGCCGAGAAGAGGACAACACCCGGAAGCTTGTACTGAAAATGTAACTAGTAATGTAAATAAGAAAAAAAAACAACTCATGGACAGTACTCAAACGTGTTGTTGAAAATGCACGAATATGGCCACAACCACCTTAAAAGGGGACCCTCACTTGACATTGACACAGGGCATCATTCTAATCTAGTGTTTCTCAATCTTTTTTCAGTCACTGCACCCATTAAAATCTTGAAGCACCCCAGTCTAAAATGCAAAAAACTTTAAAATGTGAAAAACAATGTTTGGCCCCTCCAAAATCCATATCAAACCCTTATCCAAGGTATGGGTCTGGTAAGGTTAAAAGAGGAGACCCCATGCAACAAAAAAGTGGGGTTCTGCCCTTTACATCAGAAGCCCCCTCCCTTCACATAAGAGTTGCTTTCTCACACTAGCAGCCCCTCTTTTACACCACAAGGCCCCGTTTCACGTCAGAGTTGCCCCTTCACATCAGAGACCTAACATCACATGAGGAGCCGCTGCCGTGGCAGCATGGCAGAGGGTGGAGCAGGCCTGGATGAAGGCAAACTTCCATCATCTTCTTAATGGATCCTACCCTTCAATCGCCCACCTGCACCATAGAAACGCAGGACGTCATTATGAAAAATTCCAGGCACCCCAGGGTGCCACAGCGCCTTGGTCAAGAATGGCTGTGCAATCCTCCTCATTCCCTTTTTTTGTGGGAAGGGGCATGTACCTTTTTTAATGCAGGTACTTGCTTGCACTTTATCATTCCTCACTCAACGAAGATGTATCCTCGGTCCACCATCTTCCCCTCCTCACCCATTCGCAGTCTCCTGGGACAGGAAGGCTCATCTCCCTTCAGTCCATTATCTTGAGCATGTGTGCAATAGGGGGCCAGCTGCGAGTCATCAAAGAAGTGACAGCCGACCCCTCAATGCAAGACGGCGGCTCCAAAGATCGGAAGCTGTGCAAATAATCTGGTGTAAAGAAGTCAGCACTGGACTACATGGGCCGGTGAGTGTGTGTTATTACAGAACAGTACTTGTAGGTGTTGACTTCCATTTTTTAATAGCTGAGTGAAGTTCTTCTTTAAAGTTTACCTTTAAAACCATATTTCATGTTATACCCATATTCAGGATATAACCTGAATCATGGTGACCTTGGTATGGACAAGGATGGGAGGGAGAATGTGCAGGAGCCAGAGCATTGCACCCCGGATCTACTGATCGAACTTGCAATGCTTTACTGGCCCCAATGCAAAAAAATAATAAATGCACAATTTTTCTTGAATGAATATGTCTGCATTTCTTTTATTAAAGTGGAATTTATTTTTCACCTAGGTATTAATAAATCATATTTACAGCAAGTGGTTCTGCAGTCTCGCATAACATACAAGACAAACTGTGCAGCTCCTGGGATGGGGGACTGGTACTGCAATGCTCAGCAACCAATTTCAAGAACTTATAGCCTGTTATGGGTCCTTCTGGTGCTCCAGTTTTTATTTAATCAGCCCCAGTGCTCTGAATTTCTATATTTTTCATCCAGGTTAAGCAGTCAAAGGGTTAAAGAGTCAGATGCCTAGAGAGGCGGTTGTAGAAAAATGCCAGGAATCCTTCCAGAGGAGATGGTTTTTGACATTTGTTTCCAGTAAGGGTTGGTATGCACTTTGAGGACACACTTCTACAGAAGCTAAACAAGATCCAGTTCTTAGACTGAGAGGAACATTCTCGCCAACATAAGCAGCTAAAGACTACATTACACCATAAACTCCTGGTAAATGTTGTCACTACTGTATAGTTACAGACTGAAACTATATTTCCATGGTGGGGAAGTTGACGTAGAATTCAGGAGCCAATCAGTCTAGTCAAGAAGCCAGGAAATACTTGTCTGGATTCATATCTCTGCTTCTTGGTAACCTGTGCAAATTACTGTAGCAAGGTACACTAAGGCACGAAAGTGCTCCCCAACGCATCTTGTCGGGGCACTTCAACGTGCTTTAAAAAGTACAGGTACTTTACCATCTCCCTACAGACCCTGGGAGAGACTGATCACATCTGCTTAAAGCCCTGATGACGTGTTGGCTACTCTGCTTGAATGTCCCCCTGACCCTAATGGAATAAAGTTGCATCTGAACTGGTTTATTTGGTGTGGTGCTTCAATTCGTACATCTACTACACTGCAGTATGTTGGCAGTCCATTCCAAATTATGTGTATTAAGTACGGTAATGCACCTTAACAGTATGAACCCGCCCTTTTGGTGGCATCTCAAAGTAGTCCCCAATGAACATGAATGTAGTTGCATCTGTACAATGATTATGGAGGATTGTTGCTGGTTACCCCAAAGAGGATACAACTCTATTGTCATCAATTTGTCCATGCTACCCAGCTTAACATGAGGTCAAGTGCTACATGGTCTTTGCAGGTGTGTTCATCACAACTCAAGCCCAACTCCAGCCAAACCAATCAAAAACAAATTCTGGCGTTAGGCTTTGAAGTGGAGCTTGGGCACTCTCTTCTTGTTGGGACGGCAACTGTCCGTGTTCTTACTTTATGCCCCAGTGACAATATCACCAAGGCAGAAAGTGAAGGTATTCTCCCCAATGGGGACAGACCCAGAATGAGGTTCTAATTTAAACTAATGGCCATTAATGCTGGGCATTAGACAGAACAGGAAGTGAAGGAAAAGAAAATCCTGTTTCCGGTCTCATTGACCGGTGTAAATGAGGAAGGCTTAGAACCTCAACCAGAATTTTACTGATGTCCCCAAAATGGAGAGTATTTTTGTCCTACGCACAGGTAACTTCCTGTTTAGTAAACGAACAGAAAATTCCTGTCACTTTCAAGCCTGCTTGAAGTTTAACACGGCAGCCAAAAAAGAACAAGCTGCACAGGAAGGCTGTACGAGTGCCAAAGATCTCATCCTGTAACGGTTTCTCAGCAGCTCTTTTTTGTTTCAACAAAGGGGCCGGGAACATCAGAGGGCGGGATATCATGGGGGGTTCTATGGAGAACGCAACAAAGCAGAAACAGTTAAAGAAAGAGTCTTCAAGAACAGCCTTCAGAACATATAAGAACTCAGGCCAGGCAAAGAGCGGTTTTGCAGATTGTGGGATATATTTGGATTCCTCAGATCCCGTGAGTCATTCGCCCACATACTGCACGTCTGAATCATAAACCAAGCAAAACAAGCTGTCAGGAAGCGTAAAAGCTTTTATATTCTAGCGATGAGCAGATCAGTCGCACAATGCGGAATATGTGATATGGAGGAAGAAGCCCTGTAAACGTTGCAAAGACATGGCCGTCATCATCATCTCACACTGCAGGCTAAAGTGAGATTATCAGTGCACAGAATATCGACCTTCATTATATAACACAACAGGGCCACTGTGACTGTTATAAGGTCAGTTCACCAAAACATTGATCATTTAGTTACAGATGGTGAGATGAGACTCCCACTGCCTTCTTTTATCTCTTGCAGATCTCTCTGCCATTGTTCCTGGCCATGTTTGAATCAACACTAGAAAGGTGGATGTCCCCTATCCTTCTGTAGCACCTGCACAAGACATGTGGTTGTGCCCAATGCTTATGTAGCACCTACACTGGAAATATGGGTGTCCCCAATCCTTCTGTAGCACCTACACTGGAGATGTGGATGTCCGCAATCCTCCTGTAGCACCAATGCTGGAGATGTGGTTGTGCCCAAACCTTTTGTAGCACCTACACTGGAGATGTGGATGTCCCCAGTCCTTCTGTAGCACCTACACTGGAGATGTGGATGTCCCCAATCCTTCTGTGGCACCTACACTGGAGATATGGATGTCCCCAATCCTTCTGTGGCACCTACACTGGAGGTATGGATGTCCCCAGTCCTTCTGTGGCACCTACACTGGAGGTGTGGATGTCCTCCGGTCCTTCTGTGGCACCTACACTGAAGATGTGGATGTCCCCAGTCCTTCTGTGGCACCTACACTGGAGGTGTGGAGGTCCCCGGTCCTTCTGTGGCATTTCCTTATAATTCTGTACATTATAAACACAGAAGGGAATTTCTGGTTTCCTCCATGTTGGTGAAGGCTTCTTGCAACGACAGGAAGCACACACCAACTCCCTTCTCTGCTCTCTTCCTCAATAATCCACTTCCTCTTTCTTGACTCTCCATTTAAGTGTCTCTGCTGCTAGAATAGAAATGAAAAACAAAATTCCCTCTGTAAAGAAGAGAGTTCATACTTCGCTCCTAAGCCCTGATCTGCAACGGAGAGATACAGCTACCGGAAGAATCTGCAGAAAGTGGCACACTACTGGATGTTAACACAAGTGTCAATGGTTCAATCAATCACTGTGGTGATGTAGGGGCCAGTGGGAGGAGCCAGAGAATATAGGGTTCAGGCATCTGACACACTCAAAAGTGTCAGATTCAGAAGATTCTTTAGGCAGTCGTACCTCTACAAATCAGCAGAGACTGGCAGGGTCATTTTATGGCCCCTTTTTTTTAACCCTCTGCCATTATCCTCAGTCCCTTGCACTGTGACCCCTTGTCATTGTATTGGCTTTGCTGCAGGTGACCCAAGCTGCAATAGATTTGTCCACCGGGTTGGACAACAGTCTCATGTGTCATGACACAATCTGTCATGCCAGACTAAGTGTTCTTTGAGAGAAAATGATTAATCAGGCCAGTTAAGGAGATCTGAGCTTATGCCTGCTGGCCAAAAAAACTCTTCACAGCCATATTCTGCCCACTAGGCTGGCCGACATCTGATCTCCATGGCCAACTAATGATGGTTTCAGGGCTTTCCTTATCCTACTTAAGAAGGGACCCCCTCTGGCTAAGCAGCAGTAAAATGATCACCTTATAATTATTTGTACTAGAATACTCATTTGACACTGATAGAGATAGGGAACACAGGAGAGGAGGGATTAACTCTTCCTGTATCACTGGCCCTTACAGAAGCATTCAGAATTATTACACTGTATTAGGCCAGCCTTTCACAACCAAGGTTCCTCTTGAACTTGTTAGGGGTTTCTTGAGCAGAGAGCAGTGGTGACTTGATCTCCCACCAACAATGACGAGCAATAGGGGGAAATTTTCCTCTGACTACCAATGAAAGGGTTAATTTCTACTCTGACCACTAATGTTAGGGGACACCACAATGTTTTACTTTTCAGCAGACGGCTATTCATTTTCAAGATTACTATTGAAAATACATTTCTTGTATACAGCAGGTGGTATTCAAGTATATGTCCTAGGTGTCGCATACGCCAGGCACGCCATGCCCTGGGCGTCACGCACACCATGCCCCGGGTGTCACATACCCCAGGCACGCCATGCCCCGGGCGTCACATACCCCAGGCACGTGTTAAGGAGATCTGAGCTTATGCCTGCTGGCCAAAAAAACTCTTCACAGCCATATTCTGCCCACTAGGCTGGCCGACATCTGATCTCCATGGCCAACTAATGATGGTTTCAGGGCTTTCCTTATCCTACTTAAGAAGGGACCCCCTCTGGCTAAGCAGCAGTAAAATGATCACCTTATAATTATTTGTACTAGAATACTCATTTGACACTGATAGAGATAGGGAACACAGGAGAGGAGGGATTAACTCTTCCTGTATCACTGGCCCTTACAGAAGCATTCAGAATTATTACACTGTATTAGGCCAGCCTTTCACAACCAAGGTTCCTCTTGAACTTGTTAGGGGTTTCTTGAGCAGAGAGCAGTGGTGACTTGATCTCCCACCAACAATGACGAGCAATAGGGGGAAATTTTCCTCTGACTACCAATGAAAGGGTTAATTTCTACTCTGACCACTAATGTTAGGGGACACCACAATGTTTTACTTTTCAGCAGACGGCTATTCATTTTCAAGATTACTATTGAAAATACATTTCTTGTATACAGCAGGTGGTATTCAAGTATATGTCCTAGGTGTCGCATACGCCAGGCACGCCATGCCCTGGGCGTCACGCACACCATGCCCCGGGTGTCACATACCCCAGGCACGCCATGCCCCGGGTGTCACATACTCCAGGCACGCCATGCCTTGGGTAATAAATACTTTAGACAAACCATGTTCTTTATTCTCTTACTTAAAAGTTTCAAAAACTTACTCATGCCAATACACAGTGAGATGTGGGTATATTTTTAGCAGGGGTTCCCCCGAAACCTGAAAATTATTTCAAGGGTTCCTCCATGACAATAAGTTTGAGAAAGGCTGATATATGTGTTGCAGACAGACATTCTCAGTGTTGGTTACCTCGCGTTGGTTCCTTCACTGGAGAGGAGAGTGGAGTATCTGCTTCAGGCGTGTCAAAGTTGCCCTCGGAGTCGGAGCTGTGGAAGACAGAAAACCGGTTTTGTTAGATTCTTCTCATTGTTCCTAAAAGATAAAGCTCACTTATCTAAAAAGCACATATGGGAACATCAGCTAGTGAAAAAGGAACACTTCTAATTAGGGCCTAATTATGAGGAAGTAGCAAATGAAACATTGTAGATCACCATCTGCTCCCCTCATACAATTACCACAGTGTCAATAACATCAATGAAGTCAAAGTTTAGGAATCAAAGACATCACAATCCATCATCTGGAGCCAAGTTTCAACATTATTTGGAAATAAGGGATGTCTAGGCACTGTTGGGTCAAGGTTCTCTAGCACCCAAGGGAAAAAGGCCTAAGTGCCCCCCCGCCCCTTCCCCCCCTCCATGAACTGTGAACTA
>NW_017307235.1:307137-324165 GCF_000935625.1 Nanorana parkeri | reverse complement strand
GAATGAAATCCCTCCCCTTTTTTCCCCCCCCCCCCCCTTTAGCCTACTTAAGAATAGACCCCCCCAGCTAAGCAGCAATAAAATTATCATCTTATAATTAAGATGATCAGTATTAAATACTCTGGGCGCACGTGCCCTGGTAACCAAACACTATAGGCGCACCGTGCCCTGCTAATCAAACACTCTGGGCGCACCGTGCCCTGCTAAACACTCTGGGCGCACCGTGCCCTGGCAAACACTATGGGCGCACCGTGCCCTGGCAATCAAACACTATAGGCGCACCGTGCCCTGGCAATCAAACACTATGGGCGCACCATGCCCTGGGAATCAAATACTATGGGCGCACCATGCCCTGGGAATCAAATACTGTGGGCGCACCGTGCCCTGCCAAAACATTTTTGGCGCACCGTGCCCTGCCAAACATTTTTGGCGCACCGTGCCATGGGAATCAAATACTGTGGGTGCACCATGCCCTGGGAATCAAATACTGTGGGCACACCATGCCCTGGGAATCAAATACTCAAATACAGTGGGGTCACCCCCACACTACAAGGGTTAGCTGCTCGATTGTGTCTAGGGAGGAAAGATATTAAAAAAGTTATACTCCCCCAATCCTCAGAGCCAGCTTGTTCTTAGATCGGTCCTTCCAACCTTTCTCCCCCTCCACTGCAGCAGTCTAAGGATCCTTGAGTCATCACATCCTATACACCGTGTATAGGATGTGAGGACGCAGAGGGATATACCATCACTGCAGTGGAGGAAGAGACAGGCAGAAGGGAGCGCTTTCATAGCCGGCTGGCTCCGAGGTTCAGGCGAGTTTGTCTTTTTTTACTTTCTTCTCAAGACACAAATAAGCAGTTAACCCTTGCAATGCAGGGGCAGCCCCACTGCAGGGGTTATTATAAGTTTCGCCCAGAGTCCTTCTTTAAATCTGCACTTTATACGCTCTGCTTTTGGCACTTCCCTTTTTGCAAACCCAATTCCTGCTCAAGGATGACATTGCTGTCTATGCCCCCACGAGGAAGATTTCCTTTCACTTCCTGTCCAGACAATAGGAGGTCGGATAAAACAGGAAGTGAAGAAAAATCCCAACGGGCACAGAGGCACCAATAAATACAGAGCAGGAACTGCGTTTGCAAGGAAAGCCGAACGTATAAAAAGTCTGAATTTCGTTTTATTTACACCTTTGTGTTAGATTTCAGGAAGAAAGAGGATGGATCGGGGAAGTGAAAGCAAAGCACACATTGTTACACAACCGCTAAATGCATTTCCTCTCTCACAGGAAGACTGAAACAAAGAATAATAACACTACTACTGCCTAGAGGGACCAATCCCATGTACTGCTTCACAGAGAGGGAGAGGTAAAAGTAACAACAAACCCAAAATGTTTTTGCACATAAGCCCACCAAAGACGCTAACAAAGATTGTTTTTCCTCATCATGTCCCCAATTATTTATTTTTTTAAGCTAAACTCCAACTTTACCTTTTTTCCCCACTCTTGTAGCAAGTTCTCTCTTATTACTCTCAATTACCTGTAAACTTGCATCTCCACTATTTAACCCTGTGAAGCTGCAGCAGATATCTTAAGCCCGCCTTCATTTATTGTCTGAACGCTTTCAATCACCATCAGCCTCCTCTACTCCTAATCCATACGATCGTTGGCCTCTCTCTCTCTCACAGCTATTAGCTTTCCCTGCCATCTATCATTTTGTTCCAGAGCTTTATGTGAAAGAATGCATCCCTTACCTGCAACCAGCCAACTAATCAGCAGGGGTGGGCAACTCCTGCCCTCTAGCTGTGCTTTAACTACAAATCCCAACATGCCTTTCGGCTCTGGGAGTCATGTCTGATGGGCCTCATTCACACTGGAATCGGCCGGCATGTACAGCTCCGTGCACGGCCGTATCGGGCAGCTCCCGGGAAGGACAGGTGCTTCCTGTGATTAGTACGCAGCCACTGTCCTTCTCTATGGGAGTACGCGGCCATACGCCGCCCTACGCTCACCCCAAGTGCAGGTCCGTGCGGGTGCGTGTGTCCCGGCTCGGACGCAGACAGGATCCATCCGGTCAGCGTACTAGTACGGACACCCGCACCGATGTGCAGGGCCAGTGAGCGTAAGGCGGCGTACAGCCGCGTAGTCCCATAGAGAAGGACGGGGGCTGCGTACTAATCACATGCAGCACCTGTCCTTCCCGGGAGCTGCCCGATACGGCCCTGCACATGCCGGCCGATTCTCGTGTGAATGAGGCCTTAAGGCCGCGACACACTGCACGCGAAGCAGCGCGCCTTTGCGAGCAGTGTGTCATGTCACTTTCTTCTCGGCACCTCAGCTTGCGAGAGCTCGCAGAGCTGAGCGTGCCGAGATGAACAATTTTAACTTCAGCCAATCAGCTTGCGCGTATAAACCGGCGCGACGGGATGCGACGTCTGGCCGGTTGTTACAGACGAGCCGATTGGCTGAAGGTGCAGTCAAGAGCTCCGTGCCGGAGAGCTTTGCTTCGCTCTGCACGGCTTCGCATGCAGTGTGTCACGGCCTTCACTCTCATTCTTGCAAAGCCTCATGGGACTTGCAGTTCCACAACAGCTGGAGGGCCGGAGTTGCCCATCCCTGATCGGAAGGGTTCCTGGGAAAGTGTTCTTTCATAGAATTCTTTTGAAAACTATCCAAGGCAGGGTGCTGTGATTTTTGCAGGAGGCCTCTCCCACCAAAACTCAGCAGAGGGACCCGGTGATGACGTCACTGGGTCTCAAAAGAGGTATTTTCTTGAGAACAAAATTATTTGATTAAAACGTATGAATTGCTCGTTGATGGGGTGGCAAAGGTAAAGTATTCTATTTGTACACTACATTTCAGCTTTGGGTTTTTGTAGCCCAACACTTGGTATTCCTCAGTGACACTGCCCCGAAATAAAGTCACATGTCCGCGTACATTGTACCTACGCATCCCATCATGCCTTGTGCACAAAGCACACGTCTGCCCTATGTACTCCTCAGCTTTGAGCTGCCTGTTCCTGTTGATGTGTGACCAGGATTGCACACAGAGGTGGCTACGCTGGGGGTCCCTGCAAGGCAGCGTGGGCACCCTATAGACAAAAATGAAGGGGGAAGAGATATTTTTAATACCAAGTTTGAGGGCCGGTGCAGACCTGCGCGATATCACGCAAAACACAGATTCGCACTGAAGTCAATGGAGGCAGCTCACACCTTTGTGGTTTGTCGCGCGATAAGGTACAGGAGCAATTTTCGGCCGATTGTCGTGCGGTTTGGGTCCCATAGGCATCTCTATGCATTGAAAACCGCATGGTTTACAGTGAACAGTCACGCGAGCGAAAACAGCTCAGCATCTGAAACGCCTAGGTGTGAACCTAGCCTGAAGAAATGACAGACTGCAATGGAAAACTGACCTGGAACCCATATAGGAGATGAGATACAAAACCTTTTCCCTGCAACAAGAAACATTGTAACGCTTTCAGATATCATTGGCAACAATTTTGGTTTGCGTCCATATTCAGCCGCACAGTCCACTGAGGCTCCAGTAATGATGTGCACGGCATTACTCAGAGGCGGCTCACACAGAAATTTGATGTGGATTAAGGTTACACTGAGCCAGCCGGTCCTGCTGTGCTACACAGAGCTCCGGAATTGCAGCTGTTGCTTGCCCTGACCTCACACAAGCCATCTTGAGGTGACCAGGTGACCCCAGACAGTGACACAAGGACACAAGTGTGTTGGTCCGCAGCAGGGGAGTGAAGGAGGTTCAGATAGATTCCTATTATATTTAGCATTACAACACGAATCTACAGCTTCGAAGGGCATAGCTAGAACAAGACCATCAAGCAAACTGTTCCGCGTCATATTGCCTATTTTGGTGGTCCGATTCCATGTAACTGTTTTCAAACACAACAACAAAACTGTAATATATTGGGTTGCTGGGACTAGGTCAAGAATCACCCAAATCATCCCTCACAATCGGGCCAGATTGACAAATAAAATGGTGTACTTGGCCATCTGGTACCCTTGGTCTGAAAATTTCCTTCCACTTGGGTTTGATACACAAGTCCTGAATCTCTGACCGGTGCTGTGGCCATGCTCTTTACCGTTCCACCGGAACCTTAACCTACAACATTAAATAACAATTGAACATGTGTGAACAGGCAGGCCCTTTATCGCAGGCAATTTTGGCATTTGCTGGAATGAATGAACTCCTGCACATGAGTTATGTCCTTCGGGCATGGCCAATCAAGATAGCCCACTGAGAGAGGTTATGAAGACTTAGGCAAGCTGATAGAAACTCTCGCTGGAACCAACACAGGGCTGCGGGCATTTTGCTCACCCCCATGTGACAGTGCTGGGTGTTTGGGCATCCAAAACTGCCAGCAGCTCTATCACATGGAAGAGAGAGAAGCAAGTCACATGTTCCTCCATACCCAGAAGCACGGTTAACCTACCTGCATGTTTCTGGGTTGTGGCTACAATCACAGCATCAGGTGGAAACTTTGACATCCACAGCAGAATGGATAATGAAATGTGCACACAGTATTTTTTTCAATGCAGCACACCGTAACCATGCACTGTGGTGTGCTGTACACCCTAAACTCTACTGTACACCAGAAACTTAAATATTTGTAAAGGGTGAATTATCCTTTCACATGCAAAAGCAGCCATTTAAAAAAAGGGTTCTGTGGGTTCCTCCAGGGGTTGCTAGGATTACGGTTTACCTTGAGCTGTGACTGACTGAGCTTACATTTGATGGTGCCTGCATAGGTCCAGCTCCAATAGCAAAGCAAAGCCAGCAGCACAGTGCCAATCTTTTTAGCTGCCTGCAAGTTGGCACTAGGACCACTAGTGTAAGGGTGGCATTCTTCCCACTGACCCTCAAAGTAAGGGACATTCTGCCCACTGACCACCAACGTAAGGAACATTCATCCCACTGATCACCAACGTAGGGAGCATTCTTCCCACTGGCCACCAACGAAAGGGGCATTCTGCCCACTGACCACCAACGAAAGGGGCATTCTGCCCACTGACCACCAACGAAAGGGGCATTCTGCCCACCGACCACCAACGAAAGGGGCATTCTGCCCACCGACGAAAGGGGCATTCTGCCCACCGACGAAAGGGGCATTCTGCCCACTGACCACCAACGAAAGGGACATTCTGCCCACTGACCACCAACGTAAGGAGCATTCTTCCCACTGACCTCCAATGTAAGGAGCATTCTTCCCACTGACCACCAATGTAAGGAGCATTCTTCCCACTGACCACCAATGTAAGGAGCATTCTTCCCACTGACCACCAAAAATAATTGTAGAAGGGGGTTCTCTGAGACCTACCAATTATTTCAAGAGTCTTTCTGGGGTAACAAGGTTGAAAAAAGCTGCTTCAAAAGGAATTGTTTTGGTAAAAATCGTATCTCACAGCAGCTGTAAGAAAATAGTGTGACCATGAAGCCGTTGGTGGTTACTGACACTTCCTTCCTATTAGCAGCATGAGGATGTTGAGAGCTGCACATTCTGAGTCTGTGGGTGTATGATTTGAGGAAAGTCATTTAAATATCTCCTATCAACCAAGGAGAGTTCAGGAATAGGAGGCCACATGGGGACCAGAGGATAGCACAGGTGCATCCGGGTAAACAGGCTTCACGATCTCTTCTCAGAAATAGGAAATATTTAGCTTGTTTATCCAACCTGTCACAACCTGCATTCACACACTGAAATACTACCCTCCGCCTGTGCTACAAAGACAACACAACCCTGACATGATCGTCAGCAACACACAGCTGTCTCATTCAAGGCTTGCAAAGTCCAAGTCGCAAGATTCAGGGTCCATATGCGCTGTTGGGCTCGGTTGCTCAGCACAGGCCCAATGGACTGCTAGAGAATACATGGTCTCTGAAAGACCCAGTTCATGACACATGAAGGGTCCATTCCCACCATCTTTGTGGTAACATGCATGCTGCATGCTTTATCGCAACACGCAGTGGCCCACGTGAAATGCATTGGTGCAATGAGGTGCCATTCTTTCTGAATGCACATTGTAACTGACACACATTTTATGGTGTGCAACACGAGTTGTGGTGGGTAGTCATGAGGCAGGGCTTGGTGAGAACCCAGTTGGCCTGAGTTCACCCAAGCACGCTCAAAACTGTGACCACCACCACCCCTCCTCCAGACCCAGTCAGTTGCAGGGAAGTGCAATCCCTGCCCCGCAGCTATACTTTACAAAAGGGGCAAGGAATGCTTCACCACAACAGATTGGGTTTGGGGGGGTTCACAGTTTTGAGCAGGTTTGGTGCGCACCAAGCCCAGCCTCATCTCTAGTGGTGGGCTGCCAAAACATGACACGTTTCCCCTAATGGTCAGTGATGGGTATATGTGATCACCATCTGTTTGTGGATGGTCACGCACCATTTTTTGATAGCATACTGCACCACAGTGCACTTTATTACATAACTGTGCTTTGCATTGCAACATGGGTCCATTGGCAATGTCTGTTAGGATTCCATTCAAACGAACAGCACTGTATCACATGAAAGCATTACAAGTACATTGCCAGCCATTGCGGTAAAGTTCACGTTTGCATGTTGCAAGAGCGGGCAGGTATGACGGCAAGAGCGGGCAGGTATGACCGTAAGAGCGGGCAGGTATGACCGTAAGAGCGGGCAGGTATGACCGTAAGAGCGGGCAGGTATGACCGTAAGAGCGGGCAGGTATGACCGTAAGAGCGGGCAGGTATGACCGTAAGAGCGGGCAGGTATGACCGTAAGAGCGGGCAGGTATGACCATAAGAGCAGGCATGTATGACCGTAAGAGCGGGCAGGTATGACCGTAAGAGCGGGCAGGTATGACCATAAGAGCAGGCATGTATGACGGTAAGGGTGGGCAGACGAGCCTGGGGCTTATGGAAAGTTTGCCAAGAAGAAAGTTTCTTCTGTCATCTCTGCAGCATAGAGTTGAAGGTTTCTGATTGGTTGCTATGGGCAACAACACTTTTTCTTGTCAGCACACTTGAATAGATATAGCCATCTGTCATGAGCCTGGCAGTGAGGCCGACTGCAGCCGAGGGGAAGCTTGCCTTGGCAGAGATGCCGCCACTGCCAAAGTGCTCATTAGGCCGACTCTAGACAACTTCAACAGCCTTCAAATCGCTATGGAAACTGATGATACTAAACCGACTTCCTAAAAATCATAGAAAAAGACAAAGACGGTCACATTTGTTTTATCAAATAAAGCAAAAAAAATAAGAAAACTCCAGTTTTTGAATAACCAGTAATGAGCAAAAGGCAAACTAGGGCTGACCAGGGGCCACCAACAAGCCAGGACATGTCAGATACAAGGGAAAGGGCTGCTGGTTCTTGCGCTGGATCTCCGCTACAAATAACACACTTCAGTTACTCACACGCAATGATCTCTTTCTATGGAATCTATTTTTCGATGTTGTGATGGACTATGATGCCACCACATGCAGCATGCCAACGTTTCACCAACATAACAGGAGATGCATCTAAAAGACGGTTCTCAACCAGAGGGTGATCACCTATATACCCATCACTGACCACCGAGGGGAACATCATGCAGATCTGGAACACTAAAGGGCTTCACACGACGTCCGGATTGTGATCCGTGCGCTCCTGCACCCAAAGTGCATCCCAATGTATCCCTATGTGTTTTATGGGCTCTCGTGCGCAGTCCGTTCCGGACAGAGAAAATACTGCATGTCACATTTTGTCCGGTCCAGAAATGCACGAACGCGTCAAAAACGCGCCGAAAACGCACTGCACTGCAGCTATCATACTGACAGCCCCACTCCAGCAAAAAAAACGCGTCAAAAACGCACAGCATGCATAGCACCGCGTCTGCAGATCTGCACCGGATCTAGACCAGAAAGTCGTGTGAACAAGCCCTTAAAACACACACAGGCCGATCTTTTCTGTCTATTGTGACATCACACAATGACATTTGTTGTGTGAACTCCGCTCTACTGAATGTGAGATTTTCTTTTCAGCAGGGACCGGATGGAGTAGGCAGATGGTATTGTGCTGGCAGCGTCATACATCAAAAAGAAAAGGAGGCGATGCTGCGAATAACAATGCTGCAGAGTATGTGCGGGAAACGCGTACACTTGCTGGCACCCTCCTACATAAAAAAATAAATAGGATGATAAAGTTTATGCCCGGGTATATAAAAAGAGTTATATACATTGCCACCCTCATACCAGTACAAAAACATTCAATGTGAAGGAATTTGATGATAAGGAGTTTGCGTACGCAACATCTACGTGTGTTGGCGCCCTCGTATATCACAAAGTGAGAAAAAAAAGAATGTATAGCATGATCATGAAAAGGAAAAATCTACAAGCGCTGACAGGGGCGTCCCAAGGCCGGGTGTCACCCAGAGCGGAGGCCAGGTGACACCCCGCCGCGACGTCATTGCGCAAGTGTGTGACGTCGCCGTGCGCGATGATGTCATCATGCATGGTCATCTTATTGGCGCCATCTTGGTGATGGATGCCGGCAGAGAGAGGAGGGGGTCGTTCACCTGGCAGGATGAGGTATGCCGCTGGGTCCCCTTCCTCTCTCCCGACACTGTGGGGCTCTGGGTCCATGACCGAGTGTCCGACTTTTCAGTCATTTTGGTGTCACCCCTCCAAGGGTGGCACCCGGGTGCGGGCCCCCCTCCCTTGTGACGCCACTGAGCGCTGGCACCCTCAAACAAAATGCATTGTATTATGATAAAGATTTTGCACAGGCGTACAAACATATACAGGTGCTGGAACCCTCATATATTATAAAGAAAGGATAAAAACATCTACATGTGTGGGGACAGGATACATTTGGGAAATAAAAAGTGTATAGGATTAGGAGGTCAAAGATTATGTGTAAGAAACATCTCAGACATCTGAAGGAAACCAGTGTTGGCACCCTCATACATCATCATCGTAATAATAATAATAGATATACAATGAGGGGAATGTATCAAATCTGGAGCAAACTGAATCTGGAGCAGCTGTTGCATGGCAACCAATCAGCTTCTCTCTCTTTTTTTAAAATAACTGAATACACTGAAGAGAGAAGCTGATTGGTTGATTGGTTGCCGTGCTGCTCCACATTTTGATCAATTCCCACCCAATATTTTTACGTTTAGGCGAGCATCCTCGTTACATGAACACACGTTCTGTGATGATCAATATTATGTATTGGCAACATTGTATCCTCGTGTGATCTGCCAGCCCCTCCGAAGAGCTGATAACCCATCACCCTGTATAGTGTGCAGGAGAGACAGGTCAATAGATGGAGATTGGATCAGATCAATATATATGGAATAGATTAGCTAGATATACAACAGATGATAGATAGATTCGATATTGATCAGAAAAACAGGATCTATATTCGATATTGATCAGAAAGACAGGATCTATATTCGATATTGATCAGATAGACAGGATCTATATTCGATATTGATCAGATAGACAGGATCTATATTCGATATTGATCACATAGGCAGGATCTATATTCGATATTGATCACATAGGCAGGATCTATATTCGATATTGATCAGATAGGCAGGATCTATATTCGATATTGATCACATAGGCAGGATCTATATTTTATATTGATCAGAAAGACAGGATCTATATTCAATATTGATCAGAAAGACAGGATCTATATTTGATATTGATCAGATAGGCAGGATCTATATTCGATATTGATCAGAAAGACAGGATCTATATTCGATATTGATCAGAAAGACAGGATCTATATTCGATATTGATCAGAAAGACAGGATCTATATTCGATATTGATCAGATAGGCAGGATCTATATTCGATATTGATCAGATAGGCAGGATCTATATTCGATATTGATCAGATAGACAGGATCTATATTCGATATTGATCACATAGGCAGGATCTATATTCGATATTGATCACATAGGCAGGATCTATATTCGATATTGATCAGATAGGCAGGATCTATATTCGATATTGATCACATAGGCAGGATCTATATTTTATATTGATCAGAAAGACAGGATCTATATTCAATATTGATCAGAAAGACAGGATCTATATTTGATATTGATCAGATAGGCAGGATCTATATTCGATATTGATCAGAAAGACAGGATCTATATTCGATATTGATCAGAAAGACAGGATCTATATTCGATATTGATCAGATAGGCAGGATCTATATTCGATATTGATCAGATAGGCAGGATCTATATTCGATATTGATCAGATAGAAAGGATCTATATTAGATACTGATCAGATTGATATCTAATCCAATATATCTCTCGGAGTGATAGAAATGAGATAACTATATAGGGAATAGATTAGCTAGATGTTGATTGGAGTATATATAGGATATAGATTAGATATTGATTTGATGGGTATTGATAGGAGTGAGTTGCCGAGTTCCCATCCTCATCCCCGCACGCTGAGCCCCGGCAGTGTCACGTCCTCCGGAGACACACACGGACTCACCCCGACTCCTGAAAATGGTCATCCTCATCCTCGGTGCCCTCTTCTCCATTCCCTCTCACCGCTGACCAGGTCCATTTTGCCCATTGGACGGGTGACAGCATCTGCCAGGGACTGAATGCCATCCTGCTGCCGTTGATGGCTCCTTCTTGTGAGGTCTCCTCTCTCTCTCTCTGTGGGGTGACGGTTGGCACTCAGTCACATGACCGCCCCCGATGTCAGATGTTCCGGTGTGTCCCCGGGACGGGCAGACAGCAGAGGAGGAGGAGGAGGAGGAGGATGATGGCTCTGCTCTGTAGCTGGGAATCAGCTGTCTGGCATGTCTGTGCTCCCCCTCCCCCTACAGAATGTACTACTAATGCTCATAGCAGGGAGGATCGCAGCAGCCCACAGAGATCTGTACACTGACTGCAGCAGGTTCCCACCATTGAATCACAGCTCATCCCCATAGTTTAGGAATCTATAACACCCACATTATAATAATATATCGATCTTCTATCAGGATGATCTGCTCCTGATCACTGCCAATAATGCATTGGCAGCATGCAACACTTGCACCAAACCCTATGCAGAGCAGTATATATTTCTACGACAGCACTGCAAGGTTCACTTCCCAAAAAATGAAAAGAAAGACTTTAATCTGTTATAAATTGTTACAAAATACTAAATATATTGCAATGTGCAGCCCCTCCCCCCCCCTCTCTGGATTGCACTAAGCCCATAGAGGGGTATCTGGCTCCCACTCTTCAGCCTTTAGTGAATCAGCAGCAGCATAGCTTTGGACATCCCCCCCTCCCTGCAGATGTAATGGTTCAGTCCCAAATTGAAGGGGAATGAACAGAACAAAGTAATAGGAAAGCTGCAAAGTTCTGTGCACACAGCTGTTCAGGGCTGAGAGAGGGGAAGTGCACCCAGCTGCAGCCCCCTTCACCTCTTCATTGTAGGCAATCCTCCTCATTGTGCTTCCAGCCTCCAGGAGCCTTTGTTTCTGGATCACAATGGAAGGGACTGGGCCAGGCGGGAAAGGTGGAAGTGCGCAGGGCCAAAATCAGCCTCTTCCAGTTCTAAATATAGAGCAGATTTGTTCTGGGTCATTGGACAGAATCTTGGGGGTCACCCACACAAAACCTATTCAATTGAAGGGTTTTTTTAAAGGCACAGTCCACCCTGAAATATAATAAATGCACCAACAATGATCAAATATAACACTGGCATGTATTACTTTTTTCATTCAGGCCTGCAAAGCGTTGCAGCTGCGATCAGCGCCCTGCAGGTGCAGCACACAGGCTCCTGCATTGCTTACCCCCCTCCCCCCGGCCCCAGGTCCACATGGGGGTACACAACTTCTGGTATGGGGTTGGAAGAAGTAATGAATGAACTACAAGGGCAGCGGTGTCACCACCCTGCTGCTGGCATGCTCTGTTTAGTCCCTCTGCAGCGGCAGATGAGTGTTGTAGTATCTTCATTGATGGATTCTCCTGAATGGATCACATGACGTGCAGAGTTGGGCTAAATCCAATAAACAGAACGCTGCACCCTATAAGCACCCCGCAATTCAGATAAAGGTTTTTTTTTTTTATTTGGGGGGTGTTGCATGCGACCATGTTTCATGTTAAAGATGTGTGTGATATGAAACATGGTTTAAGGCCCCGTTCACTCCGGGGCGGTTTGGCCGTGCTGAACCACCGACATGAACGCAACCCCATACATTGGGGACCGTTCATACGACCGCGCGCGATCCGAACCGCCTGCCGCCCGAAATGCTCCCTGAGGCTGTATTCACACATAGCGTTTGCGGTCCGTGCGGGACGAAAAAGCGAATATTTTTAAATCTGCATGGATGCCGCTCATTTGCGGCTATTAGGCCCCGTTCACGCTGGGGCGGTTCGGCCGTGCGGATCTGCCGACATGAACGATTCCGTTCATTGCTACGGGGACCGTTCATGCGACCGCGCGGCTCAGCACGATCCGAACCGCCCACTGTCCGAACTGCTCCCTGCGCTATTTTTGCTGCGCCGATCGGTGCGGTTTCCATAGAGCTTTCAATGGAACCGCGCTGATTATCACGGTTTGGGGCGTTTTAAACTGCGTTTCAGCGCTAAAACGCAATAAAAAAAACTCCCAAAACCTCCCTTTTGAAACCAGCATGGTCCTCAACCGCCTTGGTGTGAACGGGCTCTAACATAGCTGCGAACGTGCAGAATCCACCGGATTATGGCGCTCGCACTATTTCGGGGGTTTCGTACCGTGCGGCCCCCCGCATTGGTGTGAACGATGTACATTGAAGTGCATTTAATTCCCTGTTTAGAGCGGCTCCGTTTCCGTACAGCCGAATACGCGCGGACAGCCGCTCAAGTGTGAAGGGAGCCTGACCCTATTTTTCCGTGCTGATCAGCACTGTTTCCATATAGATTCTAATGGAGCCGCGCCGATCAGTGCGGTTTGGGGCGTTTTTTATTGTTTTTCAGTGCTGAAACGCAATTATTAAGGCTCAAAACCGCCATTTTTAAATGCGTGGAAACCGCGCTGATCCCCAACCGCCCCTGGTGTGAACGGGGCCTTGGACTAAGCCTTTAATACCCAACTTCAGCCAAAGCTATTCATTAGCATTGGATAGCGTAGGGGAGAGTCTGGATCCCCGCACTTCACGACCCTTTGATATTGCTCTGCTAGAAGCAGGTGTTTTAGTAGCAGTTTGTGTCCATATTAGGGAGATTCCTTGCCACTTCCTGTTCCCCCGATGAGGCGTTACCAACCAGGAAGTAAGGAGAAAACCCCCTCCCCTGCTGTTGTAACCTATAAGTCAACAAATGGCTGACACAAGCATTTTTTTTTACATGCAGCTGCGGGGTGGGGATGCCCAGCCCACAGCTGATTGGGTGGGAAACCCGTGTAACCTCAGGTTCGGATCGGGTTTGGTCTGAATATCTGAGATCATCTCTAGTTTAAAGTGTATCAGAGATCTCGGCGTGGTCATGGTAGTGGGATGGGAGGGCTTTAAAGGCAGCTGAACATGGCTGACATCCTCACCATCAACCACACAATGCAGAATATCTGATACATAGGAAGCAATGAAGAATTGATCCGTCTGTCACATGATCATCATACGAAGAAACATTCATTGTTCTGATTATCTTTATTAGTTATAACGTTTCAGGTTCTGAGTGTTGCTGAGGAACACCAACAAGAAGAACTCAATGAATGAATCAAACATGGCTCCTCATGGTGTGAAGAATCTGATTTTCTGGAGTCACATGTGTTGTGTTTTGCTGGCTTTGACTCGTCGTTACGTCTTAATTCCCCCAAAGCCCAAATGACACGGCTGGTTTTCAGACACACAAACCCAGGGCCGGATTAGAGGAGAGAGGTAAGTGCAGGGGGGAGGGGAGGGGAGGGGGAGGGGGCTGCACACTGTTTACATGTGAAATCGGCAACATCGCCGATTTCACATGTAAACGAACAATCGGCTGCCTCACTCTACATTTAGCTCAGCTTGTACAAAGCAGGACTGAATGTAGAGAGGGCAACTTCCCCGCAAGGACACCGCTGCCGCCCCTCTGCGCCCTGCCGCCCCGAGGCCAGGCCTCGGTGGCCTTGTGGGGAATCCGGGACTGCACAAACCATGAAGCTGAAACTCACCGTGGGCTGGTCACAGCTTCCCGTGATCTGCTATTCCAGACGGCTTCCCATAGACTTCTATAGGGATCCATAGACATGACTCAGGGCCTCCATTGTACTCCCCATACAAGTGAACGGGGACGCAAGATGGAGCAACTGATTGGTGGAATTCTAATGGACTGCAAAAAAAATTCCGGTCCAAAAGGTTCGGACAACCAAAACCCACATCAAAATCTTACTACGGAGTGCCCAGAATACAAAATGTAATGCTTACGTTTTTCACTTACATTTGTGCCCCCCTAATGACCCCAAACTATCAGTTTCTGGACCAAGAGCTTGGGAACATTGGTCACGGAACCCGACCCAATTTAAGCTTTTCCTCCTTAAAGTGTATGTAAACCCAAAATCAAGCCCAAAGTTGGGGGTTTCCCTTCTTTACATCCGACTTCCCTTACGTGAGACCTGGTACAGAGCCTGCTGAGGGTGTTCCAGCATCACAAGCAGATGTGTTTCAGGACGACCTGACAATTGACAAAAGGGAGTGGGGTCTTTAATATTGTTAACATTTTCTTACCTTCCACCCTCTACCCGCCATGCCCTGCCCTCTACCCATCATGCCCCTGCCATGCCTGGCCCGCTACCGCTCAATGTCCTCGTCCTGCAGAGGAGATAGGAGGAGATGTCAGATGGAGACGTGACCCCTCGGCAAGGGCGAGTGCCACATGTGTATCTATTGTGGGCTCAAGGGGCAGCTGCTTCAGGCCCCACAACAATGACTGGGCCCGGGGCAAATGCCCCCTTTTTCCTGCATTAAAGACGGCCCCGGTGGGGTAGTACAGCAACGCAGTGATTTTAAAAATGGATTTTTCTCCATTCCAGGTCTTCCTGTTACATTCTGTCCATTGCAAAATCTACAAAAAGATCCAACAGGGGGAGTGAGGGCCTCTTCTATTGGCCAACGCAGGTGTGGAGATCCAGGAACTCAACTCAAGGGATCTCACTAATAGAGTCCCCAAGAGATATAAGAACTCATCAGGCTTCTTGTATATGAGAGGCATCAAAGAGGCTGCAGAGGATGTTCCAGCATCACAAGCACGTGTGTTCCGGGATCACAAGCAGGTATGTTCCAGGACCACAAGCAGGTGTGTTCAAGGACCACAAGCAGGTGTGTTCAAGGACCACAAGCAGGTGTGTTCCAGGACGACAAGCAGGTATGTTCCAGGACCACAAGCAGGTGTGTTCCAGGATCACAAGCAGGTGTGTTCCGGGATCACAAGCAGGTGTGTTCCGGGATCACAAGCAGGTATGTTCCAGGATCACAAGTACGTGTGTTCCGGGATCACAAGCAGGTGTGTTCCGGGATCACAAGCAGGTATGTTCCATGATCACAAGCAGGTATGTTCCAAGATCACAAGCAGGTAGCTTCCAGGATCACAAGCAGGTATGTTCCAGCATCACAAGCAGGTGTGTTCCATGATCACAAGCAGGTATGTTCCAAGATCACAAGCACGTGTGTTCCAGGATCACAAGCAGGTGTGTTCCAGGATCAAAAGCAGCTATGTTCCAGCATCACAAGCAGGTGTGTTCCATGATCACAAGCAGGTATGTTCCAGGATCACAAGCAGGTATGTTCCAGGATCACAAGCAGGTATGTTCCAGGATCACAAGCAGGTATGTTCCAGGATCACAAGCAGGTATGTTCCAGGATCACAAGCAGGTATGTTCCAGGATCACAAGCAGGTATGTTCCAGGATCACAAGCAGGTATGTTCCAGGATCACAAGCAGGTATGTTCCAGGATCACAAGCAGGTATGTTCCAGGATCACAAGCAGGTATGTTCCAGGATCACAAGCAGGTATGTTCCAGGATCACAAGCAGGTATGTTCCAGGATCACAAGCAGGTATGTTCCAGGATCACAAGCAGGTATGTTCCAGGATCACAAGCAGGTATGTTCCAGGATCACAAGCAGGTATGTTCCAGGATCACAAGCAGGTATGTTCCAGGATCACAAGCAGGTATGTTCCAGGATCACAAGCAGGTATGTTCCAGGATCACAAGCAGGTATGTTCCAGGATCACAAGCAGGTATGTTCCAGGATCACAAGCAGGTATGTTCCAGGATCACAAGCAGGTATGTTCTGGGATCACAAGCAGGCGTGTTCCGGGATCACAAGCAGGTGTGTTCCAGGATCACAAGCAGGCATGTTCCGGGATCACAAGCACGTGTGTTCCAGGATCACAAGCAGGTATGTTCCAGGATCACAAGCAGGTGTGTTCCAGGATCACAAGCAGGTATGTTCCAGGATCACAAGCAGGTATGTTCCAGGATCACTATACAATTAACAAAAGGGAACAGAAAGTAGTAAAAAAGGAGTCCATAATAGTGGGCTCACTCCAGTCAATATAGGAAATCCGTTGGCACATGTAAGTATAACTAACAACGGACGACCGAAATCAAGGCAGAATAATAACAATAAAAATAGTGGGGAACAACAAGGTAGTAAACTTTTGTCCCACAAAAAGAGAGGAATTAAATGTATGTACACCAACGCTAGAAGTCTGGCAAATAAAATAGAGGAGCTTGAAATTAGGTTAATTGAAGAGGACTTCGACATAGTGGGTATAGCGGAAACCTGGCTGGACAGCACGCATGACTGGGCTACTAATATAGAGGGGTATAACCTGTTTAGGAGGGACAGAGGGGGGAGAAGGGGGGGGGCGTTTGCATTTACGTAAAAAATAATCTAAATGTGCATATAAGGGACGATATCGCGTCAAATAATGGGGAAGACGTGGAAACCCTATGGCGGGAGCTAGATATGACGGACGCTAGCCGTAAACTTCTCGTGGGTATTTGCTATAAACCTCCAAATATAGGGGAAGAGGGAGAAGTCAATCTTCACTCACAGATAGGAATAGCTGGGAGAG
>NW_017307235.1:295322-303977 GCF_000935625.1 Nanorana parkeri | reverse complement strand
GTAATATACAGGGGTACAGGTAATATACAGGGGTACAGGTAATATACAGGGGTACAGGTAATATACAGGGGTACAGGTACTCCTAGAATGAGATCCTAATAGGTTGGACTTGATGGACTAATGTCTTTATTCAACCTCAAATACTATGTAACTATGTAACTATGTAATACACTTAAAAATGGTTTTAAACTTGAACTAAAGTCTGCAGTACTTACCTCCACTCAATATAAGAGACAAAAGGGAGTGGGGTGGTCTGGTGCAGTACAGCAACGTCAGGATAGCTAAAACCTAAGTACTGAGAAGGTAGGCTGTGCTCCCTGTATAGAACTCAAGCCTTCATTTTCATTCTTAAGTAGTGTACCTTTAATTTGTAGATTTATTCTTTTTAATAGGCAATTGATCATTCATAAAACTCCAGGTGTGCTCAGATGCTTCAAGGGTCAGTCCACCCAAAAAAAAAGTAAACACTTTATTATGAGTGAATTCTGATGAGCTGAGACATTCCATTCCATCGCATGCACCTTGGATACTCCAACACGGAGATCTCTTTGCCATATTTCTCACTTCCTGCCCACCTGGGAGTTTTGGCTCTTCCTGTTGTATTCTCTATAATGTAAAATCAACAAGAAATTCCAGCCGGGATAGCGGAGCCTCTTATAATGACCATAGCAGGTGTGCGGATCCAGGAACTCGAGCCACAGAGATCTCACCGATGGAATCCCGGAGAGATAGAAGAGATCATCTGCTGTATTAACTCTTCAGGAACTACCAAGAAAGTGAAATATCAGGTTCTGGTGGACTGACCCGGTCGGATGATAACAACCCCCAAGACAGAAACGGCAACGGGCTGCCTGTAAGAGACCCCCTGTTACTGCACATACGCTTTCCCGTTCCATTGACAAAACGCACTCTTCCTCGCATGAGCGGGCGCAATGGACCAGCCGCGCAAAAGCACACCAAACGGCGCACAGGAAGTGACACCTCACCCTAATCACTTCCTCTATATAAACTAGACATGTGCGATTCGTTTCGTACCGAAATTAAATTCGGACGAAAATTTTGGAAATTCGGAGATTCGGATGCATCCGAATTCCGAAATACAGCTAAAACGAATGCAAACAAATCCGAATTCCCGATTTCCCGAAATTCGTTAGCGGTAGTCCGGTCGAAATGTTGTTTTTAGACGAAATTTCGTATTTCGTTAGCAGTAAAATGACATTAAAAAAAAAAATGCGTGAGGTTCCCCCCCAATTCATACCAGACCCCTTAGGTCTGGTAGGAATGTTAGGAGGGACCCCCCAAGTTAAAACACAAAAAAGTGCGTGTGGTTCCCCCCAAAATCTATACCAGACCCCACGTTTCCCCCCTCCCCCATTTTTTGGGGCTGGGGTTCCCCCTTAAAATTCCTACCAGACCTAAAGGGTCTGGTATGAATTGGGGGGGAACCTCACGCTTTTTTTTTCATCTTCTGCAGACTGTAAAAAACTAAAATAATGTATTTTTTTTCTAATGTCAAAAAAAAAAACAACGAAATTTCGACTGAACTACCGCTAACGAATTTGGTCCGAATTCCGAAACGAATTTTATTTCGGACGCGAATCCGCAAAAAAGGAAATAATGTAAAATCCGAATCGAAACGAAACGAAACACATTTTTGGCTGGTGCGCATTTCTAATAGAAACCAAACCTGAGCACCACCATATTGCTGCATTATCTTCAGCTCTCCTGCGTATCCTGTATTCCTGTGAATTCCTTCCTGATTTGCTGTGACCCGGATTTGCCTTGACCTTTCTTGCCTGACGCCGACCTCGGATTTGTTTACTTTGCCTCTGCCTCACCCCTGTGTACCTAGGGTTGCCACCTTTTCTTTCAACGAAACCCGAACACTCTAGCCACGCATAGAGATTTTTTGGGCAGAATGAGTCGTGGCTTATTCATATGTATATAGCGCTACCCATTCATATGTAAATATCACAGTCAAGACTATTTTCAGTGGGGGGCCAGTAGCCCCTAACTTTGGTTGCCCCTGTCTGCCTGACCTGCCTGATCATGTGTCCGGGTCTCAGCTGCCATCAAACCCGAACACAGCTTTCAAAACCCGGACTGTGCGGGTGAATCCCGTACAGGTGGCAAGCCTATGTCTACCGCTCCTGCCCGATTGGTTTTGACCTTGGCTCGTTGACTTGGATATTGGATTGTGCCTGGGAAAATCAAGCCCCTGGATTTCAGCTTGCACGGTGTTATCACCACTGGCACCCGTGCCACTCGCTGTCTACTTGGACTCTGTCCCCAACTCCAGAGTCCTCGGGACACGAGGTGCAAGGGAGGCCTCCTCACACATTCAGCCTCCAACCAGGTACGTGACACTGCCGCTCTTTTTGAATGGTTTATGAAGAGTTCTACATTTCACACTCAGTCCCGTCTCGATCGCCAAGTATTATGGGATAGATGTACAGTATAAGCCATCATTCTCCAAGCTCTTTGTACCATAATCCTGAGTGCTTCTGGTTATGACCTAAGGGCATCTCTCCTCACATTACCAGACATTGCTGATGTCTGGTAATATAAGACACGCGGTAACATGGATGGATGGTGGTGGATAAAGGACCAGCTGCCACTCTCTGGAATCTGTCACCATGCTCACTGTGCCTGGCCTCGAACCCTCACACGATGCCGCTCCAGCTGTCTCTTGGCTATTTGTCAACACGCTTTAATGAAATATATAACAACTTTCCTCCATGTGCCGGGACAGAGAGGGACAGAGGGGAAATGGAGGTGGAGGTAAGGATATGCCCAACATTCAAGGCCAGCTCAGAGCAAGATCAGCTAGAACTTTGGGTTACGGGTGAACCCTTGGCCGATGACATGCGCTTACCTGAGTCTAAGTGACACTTTAGTCTTCACCAGATCACCCCGCAAGAAAGTGATGGGCCGGTGATCCTATTGCCCCCAGGACTACTTAGCTGCAAGATGTCTCTAGGTCGCAACCCTTGGGATTACTCATCCAAAGGGGTTGCAGGAGCAGTTAAGCCACAATACAGAGGCACTATAGTTGGTTCAGGCTGAGGTCTAGGCAGGCAGCAGGGCAGGAATTGTCAAAGTCTAGGCAGAGGTCGGAGCAGGTTCAAAATGCAGGCAGAGGTTGGGGCAGGTGGCAGGCAGGGATAGTCGAAGTGCAGGCAGAGGTTGGGGCAGGTGGCGTGGATGGATAGTCAAAATGCAGGCAGAGGTTGGGGCAGGTGGCAGGCAGGGATAGTCGAAGTGCAGGCAGAGGTTGGGGCAGGTGGCGTGGATGGATAGTCAAAATGCAGGCAGAGGTTGGGGCAGGTGGCGTGGATGGATAGTCGAAGTGCAGGCAGAGGTTGGGGCAGGTGGCATGGAGGGATAGTCAAAGTACAGGCAGAGGACGGGGCAGATGACATGCAGGGATAGTCAAAATGCAGGCAGAGGTTGGGGCAGGCAGCAGGTAAGGTCAGCAATGAGGGCAGAAGATACAGGCAGAGTCAAACAATCCGGGATGGCAAACAGCAAAGTAGAACAATGGTAAGCACGTGTACAGGAAAGAAGACACGGCATTGGTCACTATACAGGAAAGTGTTCACCTACCCTCCAGTCCCTGTGAGCATTGCAAACATCAGAATCACATGCCACCAGGGCCGTCCCTATAATGAGGCAGCATCTCTTTAGGTCACATGGCCCCCAGCAGGTGCCCCTTTCATGGCTTGAGTTTTATTTGAGCCCCCTAGCCAAAAAGCAGTTGACCCATGCAGTGCAGGGGTAGCCCCCCCCCCCGGGGGCTTCACCTGGAGGTGGTCTTTAGTTTATATCTATGGATGCAAGTCTGCAATGTTACAAGGGGTTGGGGGGTTGCAACTATCAAACTAAAGCTGGCCATACACTATCCAATCAGACTGTACAATCTCTGCCCTGTCTCTCTCAAATGTACCAACACTTTGTAATAAAAGGACATAATGTAACAATCCGTTCTATAGTATTTTATTACATATTTTCACAAACACTTACAGCCATCATGTTTGTGAACAGCGCCAACTCTCTCAGCTCAGCTTCTCTGAACTTCCTGTCCAGTACAAGATCACAAGGGGCAGAGCAGTTTCCAGCAGCCGTCCATCTACTGGCTTGGTGAAGGGAGCAGAGGAGTGTCTTGCCTTGCTGTCCCTGTGTGTTTGTGGAAACTCACACAACTTACTGGAACACACAAGGGTGGCCCCATGGGACCCTGCAAGGGAAAGGAGTCACTAACACAGGATATCAGGGCCGCTGCTCAGGGGACCAGCTGAGTCTGAAACAGCTTAAAAACCTTTTGACTTTAATATCAGTTGTTACCAGGACAGGAAGTGATGGAAAGTTCGATATTATACAGTTGTTTAGGTTTTCCCAGAAGTATATAAAAGTAACGGAATATGATAGAGCGGAGAATGTGCGGAGTGTCTGCGGGGAGAAGCACAGAGCCGGTTTATAATGCGACTCGCAATGTGGAAACAATGTAGAACTCGCTTTCACTTCGCCGGACTCATGGTGCCGCGCAGACGTTCCCGAGCACCGTTCAAACCAGCCGCAAATCGTACGATTTTCGGCTGGTTTTCTAGCGTGCTCCTTAGACAAAAGACGTGCGACCGTACAGTAAAAACGGTTGCACGTCTTCCATACACTTTGCGATTATCGTACGATCGCGGGATTTCCCGCGATTATCGTGCGATAATCGCACAGTGTATGGGCACCTTTATTTGTTTTGTTCCGAATCAAAATTCGGGCATCCGAATGTCCAAATCCCAACGCATCCGAATGCGTCTGAATCCGCATTTCACTTTTCCAAATTTCGGATCCCGTCCGAATTTCGTTCAAAAAATGAACTGAATCGGACATGTGACTTTTCTGGCCAATCAGATGTGTTTTTTTTGTTCAAAGCGTCCGAATGGGTCCGAACACAAATTTTCATTACGGCAACATGGGAGCCATATACAGTACACACTAGGGATGCACCGATACCGATTTTTCGGAATCGAGTATGGGTGCCGATATTTTTTTCCCGTACTCGCCGATACCGGATATCGATACCGGAAGTCCCATTAAAGAAGCCAGGCGGCGTGTAAGGACTCGCCACCCAGCGTTCCGATTAGCAGGGAAGCCGTCTCCATGCTCCCTCGTCACTAGGTGTCGAGAAAGCATGAGGCCGGCTTCCCTGCCAATCAGAAAGCCGGGTACCGTGTCATTACACGGCACCCAGCTTCCTGACTGGCCAGCTTCCCGACCAACCAGGAAGCCAGGCAGCGAGTCATTACACGCTGCCCAAACAGCGTTTGGGCAGGCCCGGCGCTCTCGCAAGGCAAGTCAGGCGGCCGTCTGAGGGCGCTGCAGGGTGAGGGCGGAAAAAACAGGGCATTTTGACAAGTACTTGTCAAAATGCCCCGATGTTTGCGCTATGTTTTTTTTTTTTCACTTACCTGCGGTGCGGGAGAGCAGCGGCGAGCCAGCGCTGGTCCAGTGGGAGGAGCTCCAGGTGGGGTCCTAATTTAGCTGGCCGGCGTCTGCCAGAGGATCCCGACACACGTGGCACCTCAGGCAGTCGTCAGCTAGCTAAATTATAAAATATCAAACTTTCCATCACTTCCTGTCCTGGTGACACTGTAAAATATTAAACTTTTCATCACTTTTTAGTTCACAGCAAAAGCCAAAATACATGAATTTCCTTTCCTAATGTGCATAGTGGTGACACGTTATACATTGTAACACGTTGTAGCTTGTGGAGCTGTGGCACTTTCTGTTTTGCATTGGTGTGAACTCAGCCTATTGGAAGCCATGGATTCATCTCCTCATTGTATTGGACCCGAGTTACACAACGCAACCCAAAATATGAAGTGTGAATGGGCCCCGACTGTGGACCTGCCAAATCATGAGTAAACCTCACCCTCTAGTGGACAATATCTGTATGGCAGCACTTTATGTACAGCCATATGCTGGTGAATATCCTACAGCCAAAAAACATTCTCTTGTCACATGTGCCATAATATAAATTAACCAGCTTCCCATAATATCCTCACATATACTACAAGAGATGGTCAGAGACTACAGGTATACTACAAGAGATGGTCAGAGACTACAGGTATACTACAAGAGTCGCTTTACACCATGTCATCCCACGCTTTGCATTGCACTTGGTGATGTCAGGCTTGGATGCAGCTGCTCGGCCATGGAAACCCATTCCATGAAGCTCTCTACACACTGTTGTTGTGCCAATCTGAAGGCCATACGGAGTTTGGAGGTCTGTAGCTATTGACTCTGCAGACAGTTGGCGACTTCTGCTCGCTGTGCGCTTCAGCATGCGCTGATCCCCCTCTGTCATTTTACGTGGCCTACCACTTCATGGCTCAGTTGCTGTTGTTCCCAGTTGCTTCCACTTTGTTATAATACCACCAACAGGTGACCGCGGAATATTTAGTAGCCAGGAAATGTCACGTAACACCTGAATCCAATGATTTGGAGGGGCGTCCCAATACTTTTGGCAATATAGCGTGTATTAGTATGCTAGTAAATTAATATGATATCATATACTGTATATATAGTATAAGGATATATGGTATATATATTTTAAAGGCACAGGCTCCTCCCACAAATCCAGGCTAGCCTTCGGCCAGCCTTCAAACTTATACTATAATAAACTTTATACATTAATTCAAATAGATAAGTGAGAACTCAATAAATAAATAATCCGTAAATCTATGGCCGCCTCCTCTTCTCTCCGGCCTCCAGTGTACATGAAATCAGTGCTGAGTGCACCACCTGGTGGAAGAATCAATTATTACAACTATTCTCTCTACACCAGACATGTCAAATGCCAACAGTGAGCTGAACTAAGTGGAATCCATCTTCTTGGGGGCCACATTATGTCTACTAAAGGACGCACCTATAATTTCAGAAAGAGATAATAACACTCTGGAGTTGATTTATAACCCATTCACACAGCGAACAGCTATGCGAACGAGATTCGCACTGTGGCCACTAGATGGAGCCCAGGAACAAAGTAAATTCCTAGGCGCCTTGGCTCCATCTAGAGGCCTTTAGTCGCTGCCTGCCTTTTCCTGAGCTCAGCATGGGTCAAACTGAACTCCGGGCACAAAAACTTTCATTTAAATATATCCCTTAATAACCTTATAGGATGCAAATACACTTTGGGTGCACCATATGCCACTGTGCTGTACATAGACTGTGCAGAGAGAAGAGATGTGGGAGGGACCCAGCGGCCCCACCCACTGCAGAAAAGGAGGGGGAGACAAGACCAGTCACCCTACACAAAGAGAGAGAACCGCAGTGACCGGTCTTTATTACAGGAGGGGGTGGAGACAAGACCAGTCACCCTGCTCAAGGAGAGAGCGCAGCAGTGAGCGGTCTTTAATACAGCAGGGGGCGGAGACAAGACCAGTCATCCTGTAAAAGAAGAGAGAGCAGCAGTGAATAGTCTATTACAGGAAGGGACGGAAACAAGACCAGTCACACTCCACAAGGAGAGAGAGCAGCAGTGAGCGGTCTTTATTACAGGAAGGGGCGGAAACAAGACCAGTCACCCTGCACAAGGAGAGAGCGCAGCAATGACTGGTCTTTATTATAAGAGTAGGCGTAGACAAGACCAGTCACCCTGCTCAAGGAGAGAGCGCAGCAGTGAGCGGTCTTTAATACAGCAGGGGGCGGAGACAAGACCAGTCATCCTGTAAAAGAAGAGAGAGCAGCAGTGAATAGTCTATTACAGGAAGGGACGGAAACAAGACCAGTCACACTCCACAAGGAGAGAGAGCAGCAGTGAGCGGTCTTTATTACAGGAAGGGGCGGAAACAAGACCAGTCACCCTGCACAAGGAGAGAGCGCAGCAATGACTTGTCTTTATTATAAGAGTAGGCGTAGACAAGACCATTCACCCTGCACAAGGAGAGAGAGCAGCAGTAACCGGTATTTATTACAGGAGGGGGGTGGAGACAAGACCAGTCACCCTGCACAAGGAGAGCGAGCAGCAGTGACCGGTCTTTATTACAGGAGGGGGGTGGAGACAAGACCAGTCACCCGGCACAAGGAGAGAAAGTAGCAGTGACCGGTCTTTATTACAGGAGGGGGCGGAGACAAGACCAGTCACCCTGCACAAGGAGAGAAAGTAGCAGTAACCGGTATTTATTACAGGAGGAGGCGGAGACAAGACCAGTCACCCTGCACAAGGAGAGCGAGCAGCAGTGAGCGGTCTTTATTACAGGAGGGGGCGGGGACAAGACCACTCACCCTGCACAAGGAGAGCGAGCAGCAGTGACCGGTCTTTATTACAGAAAGAATACATATGGCTCTTGTATGAGGACAATATCTGCTCATCCTGGAGTGCAGTCTTAAAGCCCAATTGCAGCACCAACCCCAAGTCTCGCCTCCAGCTGGGCATGATCATTGTGACTGACCCCTGTGCCTCATTCTGGCCTCTCTTTCTTTAATAGAGTGTCAGCTCTTCCCTCCAATACCATAGCGTCGCGCTGTCTGAGTTCACATTGGAGTCATGGAAGGAATGTAGAAATCTTGTGTTGTATTTGACAGCAGCAGAGAAACTCCCAGAGGTGTCTGCAGCCCTCCAGAGGACATACTACAGGAGAATCCATAGACGGGGGGGGG
>NW_017307235.1:289640-295189 GCF_000935625.1 Nanorana parkeri | reverse complement strand
CACGAGGGGGGGAGGGGGGGGGGGGGGGGGGGGGGGGGGGGGGGTTGTGATGACTGATCCCAGTTATTGGATATTCCGGACAAGCTGCACTAAGGAATTCCGGGATCAGGAAAAAAGTAATGGGAAAATGGGATGTGGACAACATTTGTGATTCTTGCCTGCCAAAGCTCCCAAAGCAGAACACAAGTGGCCCAATTTTCCTAAATCCACTGAAGCCGGGTACACGCAGCTGAACTCCATTATAGCAGATAACTAGACGGCTGGAATACAAACATTATATTGCCAAAAGTATTGGGACCCCCTCCAAATCATTGGACTCAGGTGTTGCAATCACCTCCATGGCCACAGGTGTATACAATCGCGCTCCTCGGCATGCAGACGCTTCTACACACATTTGTGAAAGATCGGGTCGCTCTCTCGAGGAGCTCAGTGACTACAAGCGTGGTGCCGTGATAGGTTGTCACCTGTGCAATAAGACCATCCGTGACATTTCCTGCCTACTAAATATTCTGCGGTCACCTGTTACTGGTATTTGTAACAAAGTGTAAAATGACAGAGCGGGGTCAGCGCATGCTCACCAGTGCACAAAGCAAGGTCCATAAAGACATGGATGGGGGAGTTTGGGGTGGGGGAACGTGACTGGCCGCACAGAGTCCTGACCTCAACCCGATAGAACACCTTTGGGATGAATTAGAGAGGAGACTGCGAGCGCGGCCTTCTCCTCCAACATCAGTACCTCACAAATGGTCCAACATTCCCATAGACACACTCCTAAACCTTGTGGACGCCTTCCCAGAAGAGTTGAAGCTGTTAATACTGAACCCTGCGGACTAAGACTGGGACGCCATTAAAGTTAATGTGGGTGTAAAGGCCGGCGTCCCAATACTTTTGGCAATATAGTGTATATGGGAACTGTTTTACCTGCTAAAGGTTTTTTTAAGCCTGTTCAGGCACTTTTGTGATTCAGTCACCCCTGCCAGACAGCACAGGCCCTAGACTTCTACTGCACTCGTAGGACAGCCTGGTCATGATCACACCCCACTGACCACCAATGTAAGGAGCATACCTTTCACTAACTCCCATTGAGTAGGGCTTCTCGGAGACCAATTATTTGAAAGGTTCCTCTGGGGTAGGAAGGTTGGGAACGTCTGGTCTCTCTCTTCCCTCCTCAGTCTAAAAGTGAATACAAACACTGGAACTCGGCTCCTCAGTGGTAGCTCCACGGGTATAACACAGAGATGGTCTCAGGAGTTGGTGGACATGTTCTGTGGTCAGCTGATTGTCGATGGGCATTAGGAAGGTAACAGATCCTGTGATAGGTGACTGTGTGGGGATGGAGCCGGCACACCCAGTGACCTGCGACTATCACTCGGCTGTCAGTAGGAAAACACGTGGAACAGGTGCACATCCTGCTCGGGGTGTGGTGACCGAATGTTGTGTACACACCGCCAGTCTCTGTACTGTAACGTGGCGAGCAACCATTTCATAACATGACGTCTGGGAAACACTGCCTGGTGCTGGACGGTCTGGACGCAGCCACCTACAGCCTCAATCATGGATCAGTTTTCAGCAACGGTTGCAAAACCAGCACCGTGCCGTCCAATGCCACCCATCGTCGTGGTACTCAGACGTGGACTTCTATTGCATAGTGCTGGTCAGTGACCAGACCGGAGTTCTCCCGCAACTGTATCTTAGGTGACATTAGGGGTCTTGGAGACCCCTGATGTCTCCATAAAGAGGGCCTGTCACATATTTTGCTATCACATAAGGGGGTTTTCTAACCCCTATGTGATAGCAATAAAGTTTCCCCCCCAAAAATGTAAAGTTACAAATAAAAAAGAATTACATTTTTTTTTAAAGTCCCCCCATACATACACGCATGCAAACAGGCGTCGGGTGCGCATACGCGTGAAAACTACGGTTTTCCCCATTACGCCGCACATGTCACATATCGTCAATATTACGCCGCACATGTTACAATAATTGTAGGGCTATCAATCCCTGATAACACTAAACTGATGAGCGGTAAAAGCTTTTAAAGCGTCACCTATGGTCAATTTTTGGCATGGTAATTTTTTGCGATTTTAAAGCATGACATGTTTGGTGTCCATTTACCCGACGTGACCCCGTCTTTTTATATTTTACCAAAAATATGGGTGATAAAGGGGTGTGGTTACTGGGGGTGTGGCCACTAAAGGGTGTGGCCACTGAGGGGTGTGGTCACTGAGGGGCGCTGTAAAGCTTTCTCGCACAGGGCGCCTAACCACCGCACCCACCCAGTTGGATTTGGATTTTTGTCCGGTCAGGAGTGCGATGGGACAGGAGGATTAAGCCCCAACTGTATCTGTCTGCCCCATGTTGGCGTTACATGTCTATTAAGTCGGAAGTTCACCCGCGAATGACCCTATGATCAGTAAACAGCCCATGCTGAGGAATTCTGTCCTCGCAGTAATCGGCATTGGAAACTGCATGTCTGGCCAACAATGTCAAAGTGATTCCTCTCTGGCCATCTGTGTCAAAGTGATCCCTCTCTGACCAACCGTGTCACAGTGATGCCTTTCTAGCCAGTTGTGTCAAAGTGATCCCTCTCTAGCCAACCGTGTCAAAGTGATCCCTCTCTAGGCAGCCATGCCATGCCTAAGTGATCCCTCTATAGCCAACTGTGTCAAAGTGATCCCTCTCTGACCAACCATGTCAAAGTGATCCCTTTTGTGCCAACTGTGTCATAGTGATCCCTTTCTGGCCAACCATGTCAAAGCAATTCCTCTCTGACCAACCATATCAACGTGATTCCTCTCTAGGCAACCATGTCAAAGTGATCCGTCTCTGGCCAACTGTGTCAAAGTGATTCCTTTCTGGCCAACTGTGTCAAAATGATCCCTCTAGCTAACGTGTCAGAATGATCCCTCTCTGGCCAACAATGTCAAATGTAACCCTATGGAAACTCTGACACTGCCCCATCTAGTGGCTATAATGTAATATCACAACACACTACATTTGAATTGTATAATATATTAAGAACATTCATTGTTGGCATTATTCGCCCAAAACGAAAGTTGACAGATAGTTGCAGGGAACTGTGTACATCCGTACAGGTTCAGTTGTACGCCCCTAGCGCAGACAGTCCACGTCCAGGAACATACGCCCATACCTTTAGGGCGAGTTCACACCAAGCGCGTTCCAGGAGCAGAGCGGAGCGGTTACAGACCGGATCAAAACTGGGTCCAATGTATTCCAATGGTATTTTAGGGCTCTTGTTCACACCGCAGCGTTCAGTTCCAGAGCATGTAAAAAAAAAAAAAAAACTGCAGCAAGCCCTATTTTACCTGCTCTGGAACGCATGCAAACACATCAAAAACGCATGCAATTGCACTGGAGCCCACCGAAAGCCCATTTAAAAAAAACGAAACGGGCCGGAACACAGCAAAACACACTGCACCGCATGTGCAGAGACTCATGCAGATCTGGTCCGCATTTGGTGTGAGCAGGCCCTATAGGCAAGCGTACGCTCGGAGCAGCCGCAGCCTGTCGTTGATTTGTGCGCCACACCTGTGGCTCCCTCGCGTGTTTTTTTTTTTTACGGTACTCCGCGTTCGTGTGAATGGGCCCCAAGTCTCCGCACAGATTTTATAAGACGGATATCCAGCCGTGTGATCAATGAGCGTGATGACTGGACGAGAACTCGATCCACATTTATAGGCACACGTGAATGATTGGAACATTGTTCCTCGGATCAGAAAGACGATCGATCACACGACGCGCGGTATTTCTATTAATATTTGCGCTTTGGTTTGGAAGCCCTATAGAGGGGCGTTAGTCCCCCATGACATCACCGTGACATCACCCTTTGTCATCTGAAAGTCAAATATCAGCCGGCGATGCCAATGATTCTCCGGGGTATGATAAGAGACACTTTGTATCGCTTTTACTTCCTGTTATCAGAGATGGAATGTTCTCCGATGATATGCGTCGTCTTTCTTTACTTCATCCTCCATCATGACAGATATCAGAGGAGCAGCCTGTGTGTGCCAGCTTTGCCCACCCCCTTGCCCAGCCCAGGCCAAGGGCATCGGGCGCAGGACATTGCTGGTATCAGAGGAGCAGCCTGTGTGTGCCAGCTTTGCCCCCGCCCCCTCAGAGAACAGATTGTATTCTTTATTACATTACAAAGTCTCTTCTGGTATTTCCATCCTGCTGATTATAATGCGGCATTGTCATCCGTCAAGGACAGCTGCCGATACCCACGGCCCAAGATAACACCTAGAAATGCTGCTGCAGCTCATCCCTGACCCAGAGCGTCCTATTCACCTCCACAGATACAAAGTGACGTCTCCGAGGAATTGCTGCTCCTGTATATGGAACTTCTTTAAAGCTGAGCCCCGGCCTTCCCTCCAGTCTTCTAGCTGACCCCCGACCTTCCCTCCAGTCTTCTAGCTGACCCCCGACCTTCCCTCCAGTCTTCTAGCAATCTAGCTGACCCCCGACCTTCCCTCAAGTTTTGCACAGTGGTACCGGCTCCTTTTCCTGGACTGGCTTCCTCTGATGTCACCGCACACTGCGAGCTTCTCACAATGTGCATTAGAAGCTGCAGCAATTCAGATAGAACCCGCTTAATTTCCTGGATGGAGGATGTCCAGCAACATCTAGCACTTTCCTCCGCAAGCTGACTGTCCCTGGCCCCACCCCTTTCATTCAATTGATTTCTGTTCTTTGAATCATAGAGGCTCACACATACCAGAGATCCTGCAGAGCCCACCTGAGACCCCCACACAGCCCACCTGAGAGTGACCCTGGCGAGCCCACCATAGACCCCACACTTCCTCCTTACTAATCCGCAGTTTTCTGCTTCAGATCTTTGCAGGGGCGTAACTAGAAATCACAGAGCCCCATAGCAAAATTTTGTATGGGGCCACCCCTGAACCAAGCCCACCATAGACCCCGCAGAGCCCACATGAAAGTGACCCTGTAGAGCCCACCTGAGACCCCACACAGTCCGACTGAGAGTGACCCAGCAGAGCCCACCAGAGACCCCACACAGCCCACCAGAGACCCCCGCAGAGCCCACCTGAGTTCCAGCATTTTTTCAAAAGTCTGGACTCTTTTTTTGGGGGGGGTTGCATCTGGGTGCCCCTTTATTAAAGGGGTATCCTGATGTGAATAAGCCCCACTGCCCTCACCCCTTGTCGCCATTGGCCTTAAGGGCCTGGTATACATCGTACAGATTTGCCACTTTACAGGCAGGTTAAGGGGACCCCCAGGCACTATATTTAAAGGAATTAGTCATTTTTATTGTTTCACTTTAAGTGATGTTATCATCACTGCTCCATTAAAAACTGTATTTTTTTAAAACAAAAACCCAGATCCCATGTCCCCCAGGGCAGTACCCAGATCCCATGTCCCCCAGGGCAGTACCCAGATCCCATGTCCCCCAGGGCAGTACCCAGATCCCATGTCCCCCAGGGCAGTACCCGGATCCCATGTCCCCCAGGGCAGTACCCAGATCCCATGTCCCCCAGGGCAGTACCCAGATCCCATGTCCCCCAGGGCAG
>NW_017307235.1:286183-286923 GCF_000935625.1 Nanorana parkeri | reverse complement strand
TGTCCCCCAGGGCAGTACCCAGATCCCATGTCCCCCAGGGCAGTACCCAGATCCCATGTCCCCCAGGGCAGTACCCAGATCCCATGTCCCCCAGGGCAGTACCCAGATCCCCATACACCCATAAATTGCATATAAGGCTTCGCAATGGGGACATTTTATTTTTAAAGTTCTACCCCCATGGACTTGCATTGAGTTTGAATGCAAACTTTTCCCATGTTCTAAAGATCGAGTTTAAACCAAACACGCGGAGTGTTTGGCTCATCACTACCTGAGTTCCCGCACAGCCTACCTGAGACCCCGCACAGCTTACCTGAGACCCCACACAGCATCCTGAGACCCCACACAGCATCCTGAGACCCTGCACTCCCCGCAGAGCCCACCTGAGACCCCACACAGCCCACCTGAGACCCCACACAGCCCACCTGAGAACGACCCTGCAGAGCCCACCTGAGACCGTGCAGAGCCCACCTGAGACCCCACACAGCCCAACTGAGATTCCACACAGCCCACCTAAGAGTGACCCTGCAGAGCCCATCTGAGACCATGTACCGCCCACTATAGACCCTGCAGTGCACACCTGACATGCTGCAGAGCCCACCATAGACACCGCACATACCAAAGACCATGCACAGCCCACCTGAGAGTGACTCTGCATAGCCCACCATACACCCCGCAGAACCCATCTGAGACCCTGCAGAGCCCACCATAGACTCTCTATGGTGGGCTCTGCAGGGTCTCAG
>NW_017307235.1:272806-285859 GCF_000935625.1 Nanorana parkeri | reverse complement strand
GCCACCATTGGGCCCCAGCCTCCTCCACCACCACGAGCCCCGGCTCCTCCTCCACCACCACGAGCCCCGGCTCCTCCTCCACCGCCGCTGCTGCCGGGCCTTCACCTCCTGACCGTGCCCCCCTCTGCCCCGGGCCCCATAGCGACTGCGTGGGTCGCTATGGTGATGTTACGCCACTAGATCTCTGGATTGGACAGGTTCACTTTAAGGATCAGGAAGAATGTTACGGGTACACTTACGAGTTCTCAGGTACTTAAAGCCAAGGTGTGTACACGGGAGGGGGAGGGGCACACCTTGGCATCTTCAACTCGGGTGCCAGAAAACTGACCTGACAATGTGACAAATATAAAGAGGAAATAAAATGATTCATGGAAAGTAAACACGGAACTTCCCAATAATAGAGAAGATACAAAACTAACAGCAATCAATGTAAGTATACCGAGATCCTAATACAGAGCAGCTCACCCGATATAGAGATCATTATACAGAGCTCGGCGTTCATTATCGGTGTATAGAGATACTCGGGATCATTATACAGAGCTCAGCGTTCATTATCAGTGTATAGAGATACTCGGGATCATTATACAGAGCTCGGCGTTCATTATCGGTGTATAGAGATACTCGGGATCATTATACAGAGCTCAGCGTTCATTATCAGTGTATAGAGATACTCGGGATCATTATAGGGAGCTGAGCGTTCATTATCGGACTCGGGGTCATTGTTGGGGGTTGGGAAGTGTCGGGATCTCTCGGCTCCTCTCTATAGGACGTGACGAGGATACAATGTAGAAGTTTTGGATACAATGTATCTCTCTGAATTCCGGACTCACCCATTGGTCGGTTTCTGTCTCTCTCTCTCCAGGGTCCCCCTCCTCCGCTGGGACAGTGCTGACCCCATAGTAATGTCCCCGGCCGTCCCCTGGGCTCGCCTGGCTGTGGTCGGAGATGCAGGGAGGACTCGGCTGCATTGCAGGGAGGGAGAGGAGACGCTGCCCCAGCTGCAGCTCTCAGCCAATCGCAGAGCTCCCTGCCCTAACCTGCTGATTAACCCCCGGAGCGCTGACCCGTCAGGTGCACCGTCATTGTGTCACATCTGGAGGCAGCCGCGTCTCTCTCCTCTGTGCTCAGCTCCCTCATGAAGGGATTTGTGTACTTTGTGCCGCGATCTGACATCTCCTTCCATGGGGGTGGGGGGGCCGGGAAGAGTCACCACACACGTTACAATCTGACCATCCAATCAACTCTTCAGATTTACCAAATCTATGTAATGTAAGGACCGACCTAATGTATGCAATCAATTTGTATCCAATCAGGCGGGGGCTACCACTACTCAGTAGTGGACAGATCTAAAAGACATTGTACAATCATAGTGTGATCAGCTTAAAGTTCACCACACGCACGTTACAATCTGATTGTACGACCTCCTCTAGATCTACCAACATGTATGTAGTACAAGCCCCCCGACTGATTGGATACAAATTGATTGCATTAGGCAGGTCCAGGGGCGTCCCGAGGAGCGGATACCGGGTGACGCCCCGCCGTGACGTCATCGCGCATGCGCGCCCATCTTTGTGATGCCTGCCGGGAGAGAGAGGAGGGGACGTTCACCCGGCGGCGTAAGGTATGCCGTCCGGTCTCCTCCTCTCATCTGACACTGTCGGGCTCTCGGTACATGACCGAGTGCCCGACTTTTCAGATGGGGTGACACCAAAATGACTGACAGTCCCCCCTCCAATGGTGTCACCCGGGTGCAGGCCGCACCCCCCTTGTGACGCCACTGGGCAGGTCCTCATATTTCACATATTTGGTAAATCTAAAGTTGATTGGACGGCCGGATTGTAACGTGTAGCTCATCACACACACGATACAATCTGATTGTACAATGTGTGTTAGATCTGCCAGCATGTATGTAGTGCAAGGCTCCGCCTGATTGGATGGATATACACTAACTGCATAGTTCAGATCGGTCCTCCTATTACATATATTTGGTAAATCTAAGGTTGATTGTACAGAAATTGGACGGTCGGATGTTCTGAACGAGAGCTTATCCGAATGCTTGAGTGCCACGGGGCCTCTCGTCCAATCAGCTGGGGCATTCCCCACCCACAGCTGTACATATACAATGGGTTGGGATGCTTGTGCTGACATCATTGACCTTATATGGCCAAGGCAGGGTGTCACCCGGAGCGGAGACTGGGGGACACCCTGCCGTGATGTCATCGCTCTTGCGCTCGATCATCCATCTTGGTGATGGACGCCGGCAGAGAGAGGAGGAGACGTTCACCCGGCGGGTCCCCTCCTCCCTCCTGACACTGTCGGGCTCCCGTGACAGAGTGCCCGACTTTTCATAGGAGGTGACACCAAAATGACTGTCAGTCATTTTGGTGTAAACCTTCCAATAATGGCACCCGGGTGCGGGCCGGACCCCCCGCACCCCCCTTGTGATGCCACTGATTGCATCCCGCTCCTTTGCTGACCGGGGGCTTTTCCGAATACTTAAGTACCACGGGGCCTCTCGTCCAATCAGCTGCAGCCGGGGCATTCCCCACCCACAGCTGTACATATACAACGGGACGGGATGCTTGCGCTGACATCATTAACCTTATATGGCCATATTAGGTCAATGATGTAATTACATCCCGCCCCTTTGCTTCCGTACATCTGCAGACAGGGAATTCCCCGGTCCTGGGAATTCCAGCTCATTGGCCAGCAGTGGAGGGAACTTCCTTTTGGTATCCGGGGGGACACGGGACCTTCTTCTGCAATGGTCCATGTGACTGGGGGGTGTGGCCATTGCCTAAATATTCTCTGCTCATAGTGTCCATCTCTCCCGTCTTAAAGAAACATTCATTTCAAAACAAATAATGTAAAAACTGAAATTCAAGTTGATTTGACGTGCAGAACCCTATACAGCAACACATGGGCAACACATGGGGCCAATCAGGTGTCTGGGCAGTGGCGTCACAAGGGGGGTGCGGCCAGGGCAGCCATCAGAAATTTTGGGGCCCCTTACACGGCTTTAGGCCGGGCCCTACCCCCACCCGCCGCTGGACGCAGGTCTTAGTGACGCGCTGGACGCAGGTCCTAGTGACGCGCTGGACGCAGGTCCTAGTGACGCGCTGGACGCAGGTCCTAGTGACGCGCTGGACGCAGGTCCTAGTGACGCGCTGGACGCAGGTCCTAGTGACGCGCTGGACGCAGGTCCTAGTGACGCGCTGGACGCAGGTCCTAGTGACGCGCTGGACGCAGGTCCTAGTGACGCGCTGGACGCAGGTCTTAGTGACGCGCTGGACGCAGGTCCTAGTGACGCGCTGGACGCAGGACCCACCTGAGAGTGAGCCCACCATAGATGCTGCATAGCCCATCTGTGGCTGTCTATGGTGGGTTCTGAAGGGGTCTCAGGTGGGCTGGTCAGGGCTGCATCCCTCCCTCCTTTCCTTCCTTCCTTCCTTCCTAGCTCCTCTTACCTGCACACATGTCCTCATCTGCTGTGCTCGGTCATGGACCGAACGCCCGACAGTATCTTGAGAGAGGAGGGGACCCGGCGGCATACCTTACCCCGCTGGGTGGCTGTCTCCTCCTCTCTGCCGGCGTCCATCATCCAAGATGGCCGCTGGCAGGTATCAGAATACTGCTGCGCGTGCGCGATGACGTCATCGCGCACACGCGTGGTGAAGTCTCGGCAGGGTGACATTCGGACACCGCTCCGGGTGTCACCCAGCCTCGGGACGCCCCTGTGTCTGGGGTGCACATGTGCTAGCAGGAAAATAAACTAGAAAGCTGATGTCATCAGTCTGCTGCTGCTCCATCACTGTCCAGTCACAGGCTGGAGGGGTCAGAGAGCCTTACTGCTGTATGGAGAAGTCAAGTCACTAGGCTGGCTGTGGCTTGCAGCAGAGCTGTGTAAATCTAAGGATTGGATGGACATCAATACAAATCCTATGGCTGGTAGAGAGCTCCCAGATGTATTATATTTATTATCAATTATTAGATGCTTGCCTTCCTGAAAACCTCACAGCCCCCTGCCTCAGTACTTCTCTCAACAACCCTCAGCCCTGAAGGCAGTGGGCCGGCTCTCTAGTTGGAGTTATGTGAATATCAAATGGCCTTGGTGGGTTAATGTCAGTCTGAAGTGGGCAGATGGCATTGGCATGCAGACTGATCCAGGCCATGCCCACGTGTGATGCTGAGCCTCCATGATTGAAAGAGCTGAAACCCAGTGAAAGAAAGGGGCGGGGCCAGGGACAGTCAGGCTGGGGAGGAAAGTGGTGGATGATGTTGGATGTCCTCCAGCCAGGAAATGAGGTGGGCTCTATCTGACTTGCTGCTGCTTCTAACGCACATGGTGAGAAGCTTGCAGTGTGCAGGGATATCAGAGGGTGACTACATGTTCTCTGTTACAATAAATGGTATAGTGTTGTCACCTCCATGCCCCCAGCCAATGGCCAATGAAGGGGCAGCTCGGCGCCCTCATTAATGCGCACCCCCTGGCAGCTCAGCGCCCTCATTAATGCGCACCCCCTGGCAGCTCGGCGCCCTCATTAATGCGCACCCCCTGGCAGCTCAGCACCCTCATTAATGCGCACCCCCTGGCAGCTCAGCACCCTCATTAATGCGCACCCCCTGGCAGCTCCTGTACATGCGGCAGACTCATCACTTGTGGTCCCCAATTATTTTATTTTTACAACAATGCCGAACTTTCTGAAATGTTTAATTGAGTTCAGTGGCCAACCAACCGAAAGCTGCCGGGTCCCAGATTAATAGCTGCTTATACCATGCTGCCACCTGCTGGTCAATGAGTGTAATTACACATTCAGCTTGAGAAAGCTTTGACAGGTTCATGCAGAGCCGGGGCCATACGTAGGGATGAGACTTGCGTCCAGGTCAGTTGTGGGATCGAGGCAATTCCCGGCCCCTCCGTGATTCTCTGACCTTCTGAACTAATGCCCCTGTTTGCTTCCCCGAATTCCCAGCTGCTGTAATGTGTGCACAGCGCCGGAGATCCTCTGTGAAGTCATTCAGTAGGGATGCTACGTTTTCCAGGACGAGTACGAGTACCGATACCTTTCCCTCAAGTACTCGCCGATACCAATTACCGATACCTTCTTTTTTCCTAAAACAATACAGACTAATGATTTTAGGACAGTGGTGGATCGCCAGGGCCCGGTCCCAGCAAACGCTGCACCCCCTGTAGTGTTACCACAGGCACAACACATTATATAGCTATGCAGAATGGCAACTGGCTATAGAGGACTACAAATCCCAGCAATGCATTATACAGCAATGCAGAATACCATCAGCCATAGAGGACTACAAATCCCCACAACACATTATATAGCTATGCAGAATGGCACCGGCTATAGAGAACTACAAATCCCAGCAATGCATTATACAGCAATGCAGAATAATTATGATTGGTGAATCCTTATCATTGACTATTTTTTTTTTTTTGCACTGATACAGGTCCCCCATGGCAGTGCTCAGCTCCACGTGCCTTTTTTTTTAACAATAGCAAGCCAATTAGCCTGAACAAAACCCCAAAACTTCAGATTTTCTACCCATAGACTTCCAACCGAACCTGAGCTCCTCCAAACCCAAAAGTGACATGGAGGCACCCGCCAAATCAGCTGCGGGATGGGGCATTTCCCACTCAGTAACTGTAACTATCCAACCTTGACATGAGCCCCTTTGAACCCAGAAGGAAGCTTTTTTTTCTGTTGCCTCCCATTCAGCTGTGGCCAGGGAATTCCTCCGGAATGCTTGGGCTGACATCATTGACCTTATATGGCCACATTAGGTTAGTGTCATTGACCAAATATGGACATGTGACCATATAAGATCAATGACCTCACAGCATCCCATCACTTTGCTTATGTGCCGCTGTTGGCAGGGAATTCCCTGACCGTTGCTGATTGGGCAGCAACAGAAGGAGCTTCCTTCCGGGTTCGGAGGAGCTCTGTTTCAGATCGGGTAGCTTTTGAAGTTTGGAGAGCTACTCATATTTAGGGGAGGAGCCGAAATTCTGAAGGTAAAACGAAAGTATCCATTTGAGCAACCAGGTAAAGCGGTATATACGTAGGGTTGTCACCCGTCCCGGATTCACCTGGACAGTCCGGGTTTTGAGTCCTGTTTGTGCTGTGTCCGGGTTTCAGCTGGCATAAGACCTGGAAACAGCACACACAGGACTCAAAACCCGGACTGTCCAGGTGAATCCGGGACGGGTGGCAACCCTTTATACAGTATACGTCCATAGGCACATACAATAAACAAAAATGGCGGCACTGCTATTCAATCACAATATCGTATTCAATCGTCACAAAGAAAGTCCTAATACACAGTAATAGTATACAGTATATCTGCCTCTATAGAAATGTCCTCACAAGCAATATACGGCTTTAAATGTCCATCAAAAGTCCACACATATGATGACAATAAAAAGATCTTCTGCACTTCCACCCACAATTGAGAAATCAGCTCCATCGTTGAGGGGTGACCTCTGGAGGACCATGAGCTCACCTTGGATGGTTGGATACAAAAAGCTCTTTCTGATAGGTTAAAGCTTTGAGGTCCCTACACCTGGTGAGCAGCCATGTGGAAGTAGATGGTGGAGGTTCATATTTCCCGGTAGAGCTGATTTTGGTCATAGTGGATGGAGGTGGATCCCGCAGAAGGATCTTTGTGGTGTGCAGATCATTCATCTACATTCCTGATGACTGGAGGCTCAGCAAAGCTCTTCCAGAAATGAGAATAGTGCAGCCAAGCTCATACCTTATACCAAGGAGAAGTCCTTCAATCTGCTACCATGGGAGGTGGTGAAGCCTGGGGCCTCCTCCAGGTGGACAGTCAGTGAGGGAAGTTGGACGTTTGTCGGGTTTTCGGAGTAATTAGTTCCGTTGTAGACATCCAGTGATCAGTGAGAGCAACTTGGAGGGAAAATTCCAGAGCAAATGAAAGAATTCCTGATGGGGAGCTGCAGGCCGAGGTTGTTTAGATCCACCCAGATGTTGTCATGGATATCTAGGATCAGGAGCCAGACATCTGGTTTCCACGTGAGGCCTCCAGGAATGAGTGTTAACTCTCCAGCAGCAACACAACTTCGGGGAAGATAGATAGACAGACGTGGTGAGGGGCTCTGCGGTTCTCACATACACATGGTGAGGGGCTCTTCAGTTCTCACATATACATGGCGAAGGGCTCCTTGGTTCTCACACACACCCTGAGGGGCCAGTGGCGTCAATTGGGGGGAACGGCCCGCACCCGGGTGACACCAAAATGACTGGCCAAGCGCCCGACAGTTGCAGGAGAGAGGAGGGAACCCGGTAGCATACCTAATCCCGCCAGGGGAACGTCCCCTCCTCTCCCTGCCAGCGTCCATCACCAAGATGGCTGCTGGCAGGTATCAACAGGTGCTGGCAGGTATCATGTGCATGACGCCATCGTGAATGTGTGTGATGATGTCACGTGCATGCGTGATGACATCACGGCGGGGTGTCACTCGGTACCCACTCCGGGTGACACCCGACCTTGGGACGCCCCTTTGAGGGGCTCATTAGTTCTCACACACACATGGTGAGGGGCTCCGCGATTCTTAAATACACATGGTGAAGGTCACCTCAGTTCTCAGATGCACATGGTGGGGGGCTCCTTGGTTCTCACATACACATGGTGGGGGACTCCTCGGTTCTCACATACACATGGGGGGGGGCTCCTTGGTTTTATCCCATACACATGGAGGGGGGCTCCTTGGTTTTATCCCATACACATGGAGGGGGGCTCCTTGGTTTTATCCCATACACATGGAGGGGGGCTCCTTGGTTTTATCCCATACACATGGAGGGGGGCTCCTTGGTTTTATCCCATACACATGGAGGGGGGCTCCTTGGTTTTATCCCATACACATGGAGGGGGGCTCCTTGGTTTTATCCCATACACATGGAGGGGGGCTCCTTGGTTTTATCCCATACACATGGAGGGGGGCTCCTTGGTTTTATCCCATACACATGGAGGGGGGCTCCTTGGTTTTATCCCATACACATGGAGGGGGGCTCCTTGGTTTTATCCCATACACATGGAGGGGGGCTCCTTGGTTTTATCCCATACACATGGAGGGGGGCTCCTTGGTTTTATCCCATACACATGGAGGGGGGCTCCTTGGTTTTATCCCATACACATGGAGGGGGGCTCCTTGGTTTTATCCCATACACATGGAGGGGGGCTCCTTGGTTTTATCCCATACACATGGAGGGGGGCTCCTTGGTTTTATCCCATACACATGGAGGGGGGCTCCTTGGTTTTATCCCATACACATGGAGGGGGGCTCCTTGGTTTTATCCCATACACATGGAGGGGGGCTCCTTGGTTTTATCCCATACACATGGAGGGGGGCTCCTTGGTTTTATCCCATACACATGGAGGGGGGCTCCTTGGTTTTATCCCATACACATGGAGGGGGGCTCCTTGGTTTTATCCCATACACATGGAGGGGGGCTCCTTGGTTTTATCCCATACACATGGAGGGGGGCTCCTTGGTTTTATCCCATACACATGGAGGGGGGCTCCTTGGTTTTATCCCATACACATGGAGGGGGGCTCCTTGGTTTTATCCCATACACATGGAGGGGGGCTCCTTGGTTTTATCCCATACACATGGAGGGGGGCTCCTTGGTTTTATCCCATACACATGGAGGGGGGCTCCTTGGTTTTATCCCATACACATGGAGGGGGGCTCCTTGGTTTTATCCCATACACATGGAGGGGGGCTCCTTGGTTTTATCCCATACACATGGAGGGGGGCTCCTTGGTTTTATCCCATACACATGGAGGGGGGCTCCTTGGTTTTATCCCATACACATGGAGGGGGGCTCCTTGGTTTTATCCCATACACATGGAGGGGGGCTCCTTGGTTTTATCCCATACACATGGAGGGGGGCTCCTTGGTTTTATCCCATACACATGGAGGGGGGCTCCTTGGTTTTATCCCATACACATGGAGGGGGGCTCCTTGGTTTTATCCCATACACATGGAGGGGGGCTCCTTGGTTTTATCCCATACACATGGAGGGGGGCTCCTTGGTTTTATCCCATACACATGGAGGGGGGCTCCTTGGTTTTATCCCATACACATGGAGGGGGGCTCCTTGGTTTTATCCCATACACATGGAGGGGGGCTCCTTGGTTTTATCCCATACACATGGAGGGGGGCTCCTTGGTTTTATCCCATACACATGGAGGGGGGCTCCTTGGTTTTATCCCATACACATGGAGGGGGGCTCCTTGGTTTTATCCCATACACATGGAGGGGGGCTCCTTGGTTTTATCCCATACACATGGAGGGGGGCTCCTTGGTTTTATCCCATACACATGGAGGGGGGCTCCTTGGTTTTATCCCATACACATGGAGGGGGGCTCCTTGGTTTTATCCCATACACATGGAGGGGGGCTCCTTGGTTTTATCCCATACACATGGAGGGGGGCTCCTTGGTTTTATCCCATACACATGGAGGGGGGCTCCTTGGTTTTATCCCATACACATGGAGGGGGGCTCCTTGGTTTTATCCCATACACATGGAGGGGGGCTCCTTGGTTTTATCCCATACACATGGAGGGGGGCTCCTTGGTTTTATCCCATACACATGGAGGGGGGCTCCTTGGTTTTATCCCATACACATGGAGGGGGGCTCCTTGGTTTTATCCCATACACATGGAGGGGGGCTCCTTGGTTTTATCCCATACACATGGAGGGGGGCTCCTTGGTTTTATCCCATACACATGGAGGGGGGCTCCTTGGTTTTATCCCATACACATGGAGGGGGGCTCCTTGGTTTTATCCCATACACATGGAGGGGGGCTCCTTGGTTTTATCCCATACACATGGAGGGGGGCTCCTTGGTTTTATCCCATACACATGGAGGGGGGCTCCTTGGTTTTATCCCATACACATGGAGGGGGGCTCCTTGGTTTTATCACATACACATGGCGGGGAGCTCCTCGGTTCTCACATACACATGGTGGGGGGCTCCTTGGTTTTATCACAGACATACACACGGTGGGGGGCTCCAGGGTTTATTGCCGATATGGAGATTGCAAACTTTTTGTTTTAATGAGACCTGTTCTGGGTCCTGGAGCCCCAAGGCTGTGTAGAGTTTTGGATTGGAAGAAGCCTCCATTCCTAGGTCCACCTCATGCATGGTAGCCAGACCTCATTATTGGTCTCATTGGTGGTGCGCAGGCCTTTATATATGTGAGCAGACTGATACTCAGGGCTCTCTATTCTCTCTTTCTCTCTCTGTGCTGCGGGGTGAAGAGGCTGAGTGCTGACAGAATATTAAAAAGGTACTGCGTAAGTGCTGCGTGTTGGTTTTGAAGAACCCATTAAGGGGGCACACTGTTGAGCTTGAATTTTGGTCCTGCTGACTCAGCTGAAATTCAAGCTGTGTGTGGCCCTGCCGGCACAACCCAAGTCAACAAAAGTTGATTCTAAGATCGGCTTTTGTCGAAGGAGCCGGGTGGAAAATTGTTGGCCCAACAGTGACTGGTGCAAATCATCTCCAGTCACTGTTTGGGTATTCTGATAGCTGCAGACTCCGCCTGTCTTTACCACAAGCACTGGGTAGGTGGGTCACCATTTGGGGTGACCCACCTACTTCTCAGACCTTTGCTGATGAGGGTAAGGACATAATCCTTAATTAGCTGAATATACTGCCCAGCATGATGGAGGATCTCTAATGCTAATCTCCATATTCTGATTCCAGTTGTTGTAATAGTCTATCGTCCCTTCTATAGACCTCTATTCCTGGCCTATGTGTAGCAGATACAATCACTGCAGACAATCTTCATCAGACAGCTGAGCTCACATAATACATTGCATCCATGAATATCTTTATTGCATGCAGAAGGCGGGTCAGGCAAACAACGTGATGCATTAGCTATTCGCATTTGTATGGTCAAAAGGAATATTCCTCTCCTCACCTCAGCATATCTTGCAGGAAGGATAGCAGAACTCATAATGAGGAAGGAGGAACTTGCATAACACAAAAGGGAGGCTACAGAGAAACATGAGTGTAATAAAAACAAGGACCACAAGGTGGCAGCATAAGGCAGAGCAATATACTGGTATCTGCCCCCTTCTTTGGTGTATGCCTGAGAACTTCACCAGCCGCGGATCCATGAATCCGCGCTCCTCCATCAGCCCTGCTAAACTCAGACCGATTGATGCGACCGCTTTTGGATGACAGAGCCTAGAGCGGGACACATGACCATACGCATCTCCCCTCCCAGCTCTTGGCAACCTGGGAAACCCTGGCCCATCTTTTGGCAACCCAGTGAGCTGGTATTTTTAAGCTGATTCATATTTTATAACTGCGCAATTATTGTTGGTGTTGAAGCAAAATGATGTCATGGGTGGTTGTAGATCCGGAATCCCACCTTCTCTAAGGGCCATGTCACACTATAGCAATCCCGGCCCAAGTGGCACCTTGTTCAAACAGCAGCAAGAATACTCACCTGGGTCCTCATTGGCTGAATCGGCGAGATGTAGCCGTATCACCAGGGCCAGATTTTCCCACAAGGCCAACCCGAGGCCCAGCCTTGGGGCAGCAGGGAATAGAGGGGCAGCAGGGGTGTGGAATTCTTATCTCCCAACGCCTGGCACATGCAGTTCCGGGTGCCGGGCAGGTAGTTGTTTTTTACCTTTGGGCAAGCAGGACTAAATGTACAACGGGGAAGCCACCGCTTGTTTTATAGAAGTGATCTTGGCAATCTCGCAGAGATCACTTTTATGCAGCCTGCATACAGGGGGGGGGCGCATTGAAGAGCTGGCTTTTCAGCCTTTCCGTGTTTTCTGGATCATAGTTGGGATCCTGGAGCCAGGAGATTTCTCAGAGCTCTGGGTCGGAGGAAATCTCCATTCCTGGGTCCATGGGTTAGTAGCGACCAGCACCTAATTGTGCACCTGTGTACAACCCTCATGAAGAGGGTGCCGGGATGTGTTCAGGGCCCCACCTGGGAGACAGGAGAACTCCACCCCGGAGTCAGAGTGGAGTCCGGTGCAGCAGGTAGCTGCAGGTTTGTGAAGCCTATTGTGCAGGTTAGCACGTTATTGAGGTTGTCTGGGGGAACCAGACAGTGGCCCTGAGGATTGAGGCCGGAGCAGCAGTGCTGCAAGAGAAAACTATTAAAAGACTGGGACACCGTGAGTGTGTGGGACAACTCGGTGATTGGTGAGCGAATATATATATTCTGCTGAAGACAAGCTATTTTATGTTGAGCTTCCTTGATTATCTGCTGTTGAAATACTAATAAAGACTTTTGGTTAATGGAAAAGCCTGTGCGTGTGCTCTGTGAGTTCCCCAACATCACAATATATATATAAGTGGTGGGTACATTGAAAGGTTTAGGCTATAACAGGGATAGGCAACCATGGCACTCCAGCTTTTGGACAGCAAGAAAGGAATATAACCCCCTATTGCAAACTGTGTCCCCATCAGGACAGGAAGTGATAGGAAAGATATTATATTTCATCAATTTTGGGATTAAAATAGAGAAGGGCTAAAAACTCTGTCAGGGTATTATTACCGGACGTGTCTTCCTTTCTCGGCAACAACTGTTCCTCTCATTTATTGTCTTGCTATTGTCACAGGCTGTCAGAGGGGACAGGGAGTTAATAGTTAACATTTCCAAAGACAACACTGATACAAATGTATCTATAAATTATTATATTACATGTATTCATTATTATGTCTTTATCTGTACTGATCTAGCCAACAACTAATAAAAACTTTTAAGTAAAGTTTGGCTGAATATTATTCCTAGCCACATGAACTTGTTCTTTAATTACGTAAAATTAAACAAAAAATAACTTTGACATCCTCATATATTTTATTTATAAATTTATATTAACTGTGCTCCAAAAAATTATGAATACTACTATTATTATTCAGGATTTATATAGCACCAAACGTTTGCGCAGCGCTTTACAGTATAAGGAAGACATTACAATCACAATACAATTCAAGACAGGATGGTAAGGAGGGCCCTGTCTTCCTTGTATTATTA
>NW_017307235.1:271756-272138 GCF_000935625.1 Nanorana parkeri | reverse complement strand
ATACTCGCTCCATGGCTCCGAGCGCCAACAATCATCCCGCGTTCAAAGGCTGTTAAATCGCGTTGTTTCCCCGTATCTTCAGAAACAAATCACTTCTACTGTCGTGGTAAACAACCTGCTTCCCTCTTTATAATGGTCTGGCGCTCTAGCAACTTCAGCGCCAAATTATAGCTAATTTGTCTAAAAACGTCAGGTGGTCATAATAATCTGGCCACTCATATATATATATATAATATTACTGATATTATATTACTGGATTATTATTATTACTGGTAATATTAAAATACATAAAAAAGACAAAATAGCCTTCAAAAAATCTGTATGTAATACAATTTTATGCTTTCTTTACTATCATTAGCTGGCTTTGCCACCAAAAACAAAA
>NW_017307235.1:268864-271362 GCF_000935625.1 Nanorana parkeri | reverse complement strand
TTTGCCACCAAAAACAAAAAAAAATTCTGCATTATTTTTTTTTTTATTGTTTGAATAAATGCTGCATATTTATTTACTATACAGAAAATACAAAAAAAAAATAACATCATAGAATAATGTAAAAAGGCATAGAAAGTAAAAGGTAAAAATAAAATAACTCATTAACTTCAATCTCAAAATAATTGTGAAGTTTTATAAATGATTTTTTTTCTTATATATAAATTCTGTATTTAAGATTTGTCAGCTTATACATTTTATCAACAAAAGGTCAGGGTTATATAAATGCATTTTAATAAATATTATTTAGGGATGGTTAAAACGTATCTAATTTATTTTAGGAAGTCAATAGGCATTGGTTTTCCTCATTTCCTGGCATAAAATATCTGCAGTATTTTGTAAATACTTAGTATTGGCATTACAAGCAATGATCAAAGGCTTTATCCTATTTATGTTTATATAGCTAAATATATGAAATACACAACAAAACAAAGTGCATGGGTTTATTTCCTTTGATGTATGGAAAGCATAGGTGTCTTATTTTTCTCTTCCATTAGCATTCCGCTTTGTAGTATTAAATGCAGTGATACTGGACCTGAGTATGTGATACCACATCAAAGCCAACACAATGTCACTGATGAAGTGTCTGTTCAGCTTGATTGATGATACAGTTTTCATAGATAGATTGCACTACATCACTACATGTAACAAAAAATATATACAGTAAATATCTGTAATAAATTAAAACACTTTAGTATTTAAAATGATCTACGTTAATTAATTCATTTTTTTTAAAATTAATTTCAACATATAACTTTTTACCATAAGTATATATTATAGCAGTCGTTTATTGCACATCATTGGGCAATATATTACATATATTATATTATTACACACATATATATATACTGTATATATATATATTACTTATATATTTTGTGTGTATGTGTGTATATATATAGAGCTATCTATATATAGATATCTCTCTATATATAGAGAGAGAGATATCTCTATATATAAAAAAAATATACAGTATATCTCTTATAGAAATGGCTTTAATATATCTAATGAATACATCAAAACATACATTTTATTTCAAATTAAAGTTATTTTTTTAACTTATTTTAACATATGACAGCAATATGTATGATTTGCAGTTTCATTTAAAGTTTGGTTGGAATAGTAATGTGAATATCTTATTTCTTCCTTTTTTCAGGTCTTTTTTCCCCATAGCAAGAGGTCATTATTGCCACACAGATCCAATGTTTTTGACAATCCTCTTGTAGAAATATCATTCCACTCTTTACTTAGACCACAGACATGATTGGACACTTAATAATCAGGCTTCATGAAGTCTTTATCATAGAGATTTTATAAAGTGGAGCACTTATGTCAACTTGCAGCTCGAAGGACTCATTCGCACGAGAAAAGGCCGCCACGTACAGCTCCGCGCTGCGTGCATGGCAGCTCCCAGGAAGGACAGGTGCTGTGTGTGATTAGTACGAAACCCCTGTCTATAAAACCCCTTTCCTGAGCCTTACGCTCACCCCAAGTGCAGGTCAGTACGGGTGCCGTACGGCCGCGTACTTTCATAGAGAAGGAAAGGCGCTGCGTACTAATCACACTCGGCATCTGTCCTTCCCGGGAGCTGCCCGATACGGCCGTGCACGCAGCACGGAGCTGTACGTGCCGGCCGATTCCAGTGTGAATGTGGCCTTAGAGAGAACTTGCATATACATTTTGAATCATATTGATCCTCCATACTATTTGATCCTCGCTTTTAATCAGGTTTACTCCATCAAGGATCCATAGACCCTAAAGCTTAAAAATATATAGTTGTACTACGGATCATTTAACCCCTTCATTCTAGCAGGGGATAATTGTATTGTAACTCTATTGCTGCAGTGTATTCTATATGTAGTACATATATACAGTACATATTCCAAATACATTGCAGCAATAGATTCTTCCTGTTTACACTCCCAATTCTAAAATTCACACTAAAGCCCAGGCCCCGTCTCACTTACTGGTGCCTGTTTGATCCCTGGTGCCTCACAAGGTGCCAAAGACACATGAGGACGTCTTCTGCGCTGAGCTGGAGAGGAGCGTCGCGTCACTGCTGCTTCGGTGGGAGGCGCTCCAGGTAGGGTCCTAATGTAGGTGGCCGGCGACTGCCCAGAGGACCCCACTGCGTACGGCACGTAAGGTAAAGAAAAAAACAAACAACATAGCGCAAGCATTGGCGCTATGTATCGGGGACAAGTACTTGTGAAAATGCCTTGTATCGGTCCTGATAACGATGCTTGTATCCGTATCGGGACATCCCAAGTTATTTATAAAGATATGAATGTAACATTCACCGAACATTTGCTGCAGGTTTGTCTTCCTGGTGCACGTGTGTTAAATTACAGTCATTGATTGAAACTTAAATGTTCACTGATTTTTAAATATGCCTTATGATATTAGTGTGCAAAACTGCAATCCTGCATCTGTTTCAATGT
>NW_017307235.1:265582-268810 GCF_000935625.1 Nanorana parkeri | reverse complement strand
TAATACAATGACAACAATAATAATAAGGAAAACTATTATTAATTATTTAAACATTGTATCTATTTAACCGTAGGATCCCATATTATGCCTAAAGATGGTTAGCTAATATATTTACATTATCCGGCTTAATTAGATTTTTTTTAAACTCTCTCTAAAAATACAGATTTTATTTTGTTTACAGTGAAACTATCATTTCCCATCAAATTGAATAGAAGTTGGTTAATTTCATCTTTGAACTTTGTTCTTTATTTATAGTATATTTATACTTTTCTCCTGATGTGCTGCCACAGTGATTAGCATATTAATGATATGATACCAAGGCAGTGCTTGACTCTTTAATGTGCATGGATCAAACAGATGAAAGGGGTTCAAGGTGTCAGAGGTGTGGAGATGTAAGTGGGTTCATCACTATATAAACCTTGGAGACCTCAAACTACCAAATCAGTCCTTGGACAACCTCTGAGGAGTCAACTTCTCCTGAGCTGATCGAGACACCCAGCAGAAGATGCCTTCAGAGATCACCTTGAAGACTGTCCTATGTTTCTGGTCCATCTGCATGGCCCTGGGGAGGCCTCCTTTCCCACTTAACTCGGGGGACTTGAACTTTCCACCTTCTGGACTACACAGCCATTCTCAGAAGCTCAGGGTTCCTCCTTATATGATGCAGCTTTACCAAACCCTCATGGGTGAGCACAAGGATCCTCACAGGCCGGAAAATCAAATCTTGGAAGAGTCCGACACTGTCCAGAGCCTTCCTGCTAAGAGTAAGTACATTGATCCTTCCTATATCTGTACATGAATTATGTAGAGGAGTGACTTCTGACAATACCGGTCTATACTGTGTTAGTAGTTTACTATGAGGGTTTATATTGACTCCAACTAGTATAGATTCACCTAACTACGGGATATATTTATGTATTTATATGATTGGTGGTGACAAATCTGAAATAAGATCTTTCTGGGTTGTCCTGTAGTGACCAAAAAGATTCCAAACATTAAACTTGCCATGCCAAATATCACAAGACAACATTTTGAAACTGTGTGGTTGAAGGAATACTTTATATATTTTATATAGCGCCAACAGTTTGCGCAGCGCTTTACAATATAAGAAAGACATTACAGTTACAATACAATTCAAGACAAGATGGTAAGTATTGCCCTGCCCCTGAGGGCTTACTATCTAAAAGGGAGGGGGAAGTGATACATGAGGAGGTAGCTGTGTGGGGATGAATTGTTTGAGAATATGATGGTTGAGTGGTTAGTTTCCAAACTCAGAATTTTAAAAACAGAATTCTAAGATTAAAAGTCAAAATTGTGACTTTTAATCTCGGAATTCTGACTTTTAAACTCAGAATTATGTTTCATATTTTTTTTAGCATGGCCCTCCCTAGGGCTCTTATGTATATTTGGAATTCCAAAATGTTTATGGTAGCATTCTATCTGCTGTGCTAATATGTGATGGTCAACTCATTTGTCTTGAACGAACCATACTAATGAAACCTTTTTTTTTTATTTCTCTCAGGTTGTACTGTGGAAGATAATCGCTGGTCAATTACCTTTGACCTCACACCTATCACCACAGGAGATGATCTAAGACTGGTGGAGCTTCGAGTTCTTCTCCCACCATTTAAAACCCCCACCAAAATCACCATGGAGATCTTCCACACTGAAAACGGACAAGGTAGAGTCTTCTTGGGGTCGGTCATAAGGAACATGCCGGTGAGTCACCATTCCGCCTGGAAAAGCTTCAATGTGACCAACATGATGGGGCAGCATCTCCAGTGGGGCAATAAGAAGACCGACCATGCTATAGGAAAGCCTCACGGCGCGGCAGTACCTCACTCTGAACGTCCCGAGAAGTCCATTAAAGATGACGTCAAAGTTCAGAAGACCTCCACGAACCGGGCCATCGTTGTGTTTTTCAGTAAGGACAAGCCGTCTTCCAGGCCGAGGTCTCCGGGCCTGATCAAGAAATTGTCAGAAAGCTCTCCGAGGATGGATGGCTTCCGAAGGCAAAGACGAAACAGAAACAACAGGCAAATAATTACTCCCACCAACAATTATGCCGTGCCAGAAGAAGAGCAGGCTCCTCTGTGTAGAAAGGTGGACATGATGGTAGACTTCAAGGAGCTCGGATGGGACAGCTGGGTCATCTACCCCAAAAAGTACAACGCATACCGGTGTGAAGGAAGCTGCCAGATCCCGCTCAAGGACACCGCCAAGACAACAAACTATGACTACATAAAGGTAAGAAAAGTTTTTACTGCTACCCCAACCCCCACTGAAAAGTATTTATTTAAGGGAAATTGTATTTTTAGAGTTTTTGTATGTTGGCTGATGAATTGAAATAATATTGTACTAATCAATGAATGGCAATGTATCTAATGGTAATGCTTACTAATCAATGAATGGCAATGTATCTAATGGTAATGCTTACTAATCAATGAATGGCAATGTATCTGCATACAGTGTTTAGAACATTGGGGCAGACCTACAGCAATAGAAGCCTAGATATGTCTCTAACGGCAGATCTCCTTCAAATATCCTATTGCCATTGCCTGATATATAGCTGACCACTAGGGGGCACACAAACAAAAAATCTGTATATAAAATACAATCATTAAAATATGGAACAGAATGCAAGTTTAATGGCCAACAGTTGCATCAAAAGTTGCTGTCAGCTGTATCCTTATCAGCTGTTTATACTGCGGGTTTAACATTTTGCATTCAAAACTTTTCTGTTATTCATTTTTATTAACCTAAAGCCTTTTACTAAATCACTGAATTTTCTATTTTTTGTTTTTAGAGTTTCATCAATCTAAAGGAATGGGAGAGATCAGAATGTTCCTCGTGTGTGCCAGTGAAGATGCGGCCATTGTCCATGCTCTTCCATGAAGAACCCGACCTTGTTTTAAGACACCATGAAGACATGATCATCGAAGAATGTGGGGCCCTCTAAGGGGGGAACGCTGCTTTCAAACGTGAAGATTTGGGGACTTTGTGTTATTATTGGGGGTATTGGTGAAGATGATTTGAGATTTGGGATGCATGCACTGTAGATTATAAAACGATTTATGATGTAGTTCCTCATGTTGAGGTTTGGTTATTGTTCTCTTTTATTTTTTTATAGACGTTGTTAATTTATTTTATACGTATGCAATAAACTCACTGAATACACTATTATGCTTCATGTCTTTTGTTTCTATTTGTAATTCTCAGTTCTGTGCA
>NW_017307235.1:258868-265399 GCF_000935625.1 Nanorana parkeri | reverse complement strand
TTTTTCTGTTTTGTGGGTGGAGGGGTGGTGGGGGGGGGGGGGGGGGGGTGAGGGCAGGAGGGGAATTGGGGCACATTTTTTTGTCTAGAAAATCCTATATTTTATATATTATAAGTCATTTTCCTTTATGTACCGGTAAGAAAAGAAAGTTAACATGTTACTATGCTTGATACGCGGGGTTTATATGCATCTGGGAAAGTTCCCGTAAACGTAAAATACTTTTAAGTTAAAACAAATTGCAAGGTGCCGTCACTATTCAAACCAACACACAGGGCCGTCCGAATAATGAGACAGCCTAAGGGGATTGTAACTCATTTGGCTGCATGAGGGGGCGGCAAGTGTGTGGCCCCCTTTTTGACCAGAGCATCCCAGGTTGCTTTGGCCAGCGTCCTTCCCAGCTCACTGATGTCACTGGTTGCCAGGAGCTGGGAGGGAAGCTCTGGATGGCACATCCTGCCCTGCTCCTGACTACCAGTGCTGTCACTGATCTGGGCAGAACACCAGACTGAGGTACCTGCCCTGCTCCTGGCTACCAGTACTGAGCTGGGCAGAATGCCAGACTGAGGTACCTGCCCTGCTCTTGGAAACCAGTGCTGTCACTGAGCTGGGCAGAATGCCAGACTGAGGTACCTGCCCTGCTCTTGGAAACCAGTGCTGTCACTGAGCTGGGCAGAATGCCAGACTGAGGTACCTGCCCTGCTCTTGGAAACCAGTGCTGTCACTGAGCTGGGCAGGACGCCAGACAGAGGTGCCATCTCCCCCCCGCAAAATGTTCTTCTCAGTTTGGTGGATTGGGCCCGGGCCCTGGTGTTTGGCCAGTTGGGGGGAGCCCAGAGAGAAAGAAAAGGGCCCGCCACATGCAGCTGCCTCATGCTGCCCGCTGTGTTTTTGACACTTGCAGACCACAGTTCAGACAGAGGGATGGTGAAGACATTTGTAGCGGGGAGGGGTGGCCAGACAGGGAACACCATTTGCATGCACTATTTTTTCTGACCGCACCGAAACGCAGGCATTGATTTGCCATGCGTTCCGGTGCAGGCGATCGCACTGCGGCCTGGGGGCGTGCCTGCGATGGCATTTGCCTTTAATGTGCAGCCGCACCCCCTCCCACCCCAGATTGCAGTTGGCTGGCCGGCATGTTAGTGATTAGCATATTAATGATATGATACCAAGGCAGTGCTTGACTCTTTAATGTGCATGGATCAAACAGATGAAAGGGGTTCAAGGTGTCAGAGGTGTGGAGATGTAAGAGGGTTCATCACTATATAAACCTGGGAGACCTCAAACTGGCAAATCAGTCCTTGGACAACCTCTGAGGAGTCAACTTCTCCTGAGCTGATCGAGACACCCAGCAGAAGATGCCTTCAGAGATCACCTTGAAGACTGTCCTATGTTTCTGGTCCATCTGCATGGCCCTGGGGAGGCCTCCTTTCCCACTTAACTCGGGGGACTTGAACTTTCCACCTTCTGGACTACACAGCCATTCTCAGAAGCTCAGGGTTCCTCCTTATATGATGCAGCTTTACCAAACCCTCATGGGTGAGCACAAGGATCCTCACAGGCCGGAAAATCAAATCTTGGAAGAGTCCAACACTGTCCAGAGCCTTCCTGCTAAGAGTAAGTACAGTAAGAGTAAGATTTCAAACATTGAGATTTTGGGACTTTGTGTTATTATTGGGGGTATTGGTGAAGATGATTTGAGATTTGGGGTACATGCACCGTAGAGTATAACACGATCTATGACGTAGTTTCTCATGTTGAGGTTTGGTTTCTGTTCTCTTTAATTTTTTTATAGACGTTGTTAATATTGGGCAGAATGCCAGACTGAGGTACCTGCCCTGCTCTTGGAAACCAGTGCTGTCACTGAGCTGGGCAGAATGCCAGACTGAGGTACCTGCCCTGCTCTTGGAAACCAGTGCTGTCACTGAGCTGGGCAGAATGCCAGACTGAGGTACCTGCCCTGCTCTTGGAAACCAGTGCTGTCACTGAGCTGGGCAGAATGCCAGACTGAGGTACCTGCCCTGCTCTTGGAAACCAGTGCTCCCTGCTCCTGGCAATCAGTGCTGTCAATGAGCTGGGCAGGACGCCAGACAGAGGTGCCATCTCCCCCCCGCAAAATGTTCTGCCAACCCTTAACCCACGCAGTAACACTGCCAGCACCCCCACCACCCTGGCCCCAGGATGCGAAAATTGTAGGGATGCCCATGCCAACTCTCAGGCAACTTCAGTCAGGCCTAGTGTATTTTAGCCACATGCGACCCACTTAGTTCATTTTTGGTGGCCCTCTAGCACCAGGATGGGACTAAGGAGCACTCTTGGCATGGCTACTATACCATCTTACTGGCATTCTCCTAAAGTAAGGTGTAAGCAGCTATTTCCTGTTAATGGGTATAGGAGACAGCAGAGGAAAGCAGAACTAAACGTCTATGGGGGGCTTGTCTACCTCTGTCTCCCGGCTGAGTTCTATGGGGCTATACAGTACAGGTGCGGCCAGCAGTGAGAGGACTTTGGCGTCGGATGTAACAGTCCCAGGAGGACAGATCTCAGTAAATATAAATCTGTGGAGGGGTTGGCTGGGCTGTCTGATGTCAGGGGAGGGGAGCATAAAGGATAAGTGCACTTCCTATAAGCAGGTATTGACAGCAAGGGCATATCAGCAAAAAAATAAAACCCAACATACACCCAAAAGAAATGAAAACCCCAAAATACCACCCTGAAACAAAAGCCCACAATAAAAAAAAACCAAAAAACCCAAAAAACAGGGCAGCTACAAATGACCAAACCATTCATAAAATGCATGCTGTGGTGTGGAGCCTGCTGTGTGCAGAGAGAACTTTGTGATTGAAGGAGAGACTTTGACAGATCACATGATCAGGCTCCCTTGTGCCATTTTGTTTCAAGCAGCGGAATGCCTGCAGTAAGGTTATACTTCTGTTTTATAAATGGATCCCTTTGTGTTGGCAGGGTACACAAGACACAACATTATTTGGAATGTGGAAAGAGAGCGCTGGACCCGTGTGGTCATTATTCTCTTAGTGTTTCTCATACACAGTAGTTGGGTGTTATGAACATGGCTGACGGGTCAACCCGATGATGGGCCTCCACATTCCAGAAGATCTCCATGGGGGGCTATTCACAAAGCTGCCAAAGGCAGCCGAGTGAATAGCCCAGCCGAAGTGAAGTAAGCCGAACGCTGTTCGGTTATTCACTTCGGCCCAGTACAGCTGATTTCAGCTGTACATCGGCTAAAACCAGCCGTACGTTGGCTGCCTTCGGCTGAGCCGAAGTGCAGAAGGAGTTCAATTCAGCCAATCCAACATCTGGATCGGCTGAGCTGAAGCTCTTGCAGCTCACTCTCTTGCAGCTCACGCCAGGGCCCAGTCGCAATTGCAACCGATGCGACCCTGGTAGTTCCGCCAATGGCCGTCCCTATAATGAGGTAGCCTGTTGCCTCAGGTGGCATCTCTTTGGGTCACGTGGGGGACGGGGGACGGCAGGCAGAGCGGCATGCAGTGCGCATGCCTCCCTCTTTTGGGCCAGAGCATCCCAGGTTACTAAGAGCCAGGGGGGAGATGTGTAAGGGCCGTACACATCTTCTCGCCAAGCTTTTAGCAACCTGGAACGCTCTTGCTGGCGTCCCAACGTTTTTTCGGTATTGAGTACCGATATTTTTTTTCCGGTACTCAATACAGAAAAAACGGTATTGGTGCATCCCTGGTATTAATGATTACAAAGTTGCATTCATTTGTGTTTTTTTTTTTTTTATCCGCCTGGACTTCAGCTTTAAAGTAGAAGAGTTTGCCATAATGTACTTGTATGCACAGTCCATAAGCACATTATGGCCCTCTAACCTTGTAGATGATCCCCTCCAGCACCAAAACTGCCATATTCTGCAGGTCTTCTTCTGGGTTCAGCATATTCGGCCTCTTGATTGGCCGGCCGGCACGATGTAACTCCTGCGCATGTGTACGGGAGTTACTTCATCTCAGCGTGACGGGTCTGTGCACTGAAAAAAAAACTGCTGACAGGTAGGTAGGACATTTTTGGCAGAAGAGACACAGAAAAAAAACTGCCTGTCATCAATTTTTCATCCAGGTCACTTTACTTCCACTCGAAGGCTAAACCTCCACTGAATGAATGTTGGTGAAGGATTGAGTGAACTGGAGAATTTTCAGAATTGGTCACAAGATGTCACTTCTGCTTCACCAGATGATTCACATTCCATGTGATGGTTAGAGATCTTCATCTGCCTCTTTTGGTGCCTGTAAGTCCAGACGTTTGGCATGGTATTCACCAAATCTACTCAGCCTTCCCTTTCCCAGAGGGACTCTTTGACCTCTGTGGTCGGTGGGGATGTGTACCTAAAGATCACCATCCCCCCAGCATTCTGACATTTCAGTCTTGCCCCTGCATTTCCTCCTCTAGCTTCCTCTTCATCTTCTTCGCATTCGTGAGAGGGAGGGCTTTCTGGTGCAGTGGTGTCACAAGGGGGTTGCGGGGGGTGCGGCCCGCATTAGGGTGACACCATTGTAGCGGTTACACCTAAATGACTCACAGTCATTTTAGTGTCACCCCCCTCTGAAAAGTCAGGTGCTCCGTCATGGACCGAACGCCCGACAGTATCAGGAGAGAGGAGGGGACCCGGCGGCATACCTTATCCCGCCGGGTAGCTGTCTCCTCCTCTCTCTGCCGGCATCCATCACCAAGATGGCCGCCGGCAGGTATCATGCGTGGTGACGTCTCGGCGGGGTGACACTCGGACACCGCTCCGGGTGTCACCAAGCCTCGGGACGCCCCTGTTATGGCGCTCTTCCTTGCTCCGGATGGAACCAAGCGGATGTTTCTTAGCTGACCTGCTGATGTTCCTGACCATTGCTCCATGGACTCTGACTAGGGTTGCCACCTGTCCAGGATTCACCCAGACAGTCCGGTTTTTGAGTCTTCTATCCGGGTGGCCACCCAGACACAAGACAGTAAGTGCCAATACAGGCACTTTACATTTTTTTGACAGATGCGGCTGCTGAGGTCCCCAGCAAGCGTGGCACCTCAGGCAGTGCATCTGCCTGAAGCGGCATCCTACTGTGAGCCATGAGCGCCTGTAAACAGGTACCGGCCCGCTCAACGCCTCCTCCATCTTCCTGACACCACACTGCACGCCTCCGGACCCTGGTGGGACACCGCACAGCCCACACAGCACTCTTGAAAGCCTGCATAGCCCACCTGAGACCCCCACACAGCCACCTGAGAATCCGCGTACCCCACCTGTGTGTCCTCAAAGCCCACCTGAGAGTGCATGCAGCCCACCTGAGAGCCTGCACAGCCCACCTGGAAACCAGCAGAGTCCAAAAGATCAGGGGGGTGTTAGGATTGAGTGGGGGGGGGGGGGGTGTATATGTGTGTGAGATTGTCTCTGTGATTGTGTGACTCAATCTCACACAACCTGGACACGTACCACCTACCTGCCAGGGTTTTTGAGGGCACGTTCACACTAGTACAGTGCGGTAATCTAACAGTCCTGTGCAATGAACACACTGTACCACACAATTACACCTACTACGCGTTCTGGTGCGGGAGGTGCGTTGCGTTGCCATTCATGTGGCGCACCTCCTGCCCACAGTTCAATCGCCCGCACAGGAACGCGCGATACCGAAATTCCGTGCATTCCTTTGCAGTGTGACTTGGGTCGCGACCTAATGACCGAGGACAAATGTGGATTCTGAGGTTACACAGGTTGGGAACAAAGGCCTTAAATGATGTCACATGTTGGAGATTATTGGTGAAACAGAGTGTGTGACCTTTTATAGTTTAGAGGTCATTGAGTTCTGGTGAGTTCATTTAAACCTATTTCTTCACACGGTGGTACGGATTGCTGGAATTGGAGCGCACGTGTTGGTGGATTATTTTTGCTTTTGATGCTATGGACTACGACATTTATATTATGGTTTATTTTTACATTTATTCAACTTGATTTATGTCGTTATGCACTATTAATTTAAGAGGATTGCAAAAAAGTAGTTTTTTTCACAGTGTCCACATATGTATAAAGGTCCAGTGGAAGAGGCACCCACATATTTTGTAATGAAGCCACATACAACGGAAAATTGTATACTTACCTATCGGTAATTTTCCTTTCCTGACAACAATACATGGCAGCATACAATGGAAGCGGAGCCATACCCACTGTATGCTGCCATGTATTGGCGTCAGGAAAATGGAAAATTGTATATGCACGGATTGTGTTTCTGACATTCAGGGATGTAATATTGTCTTTTGAGCACTAGATAGTGCTGTTGTGCAATAATAGTCTATGCTAGTCTGCATGTTCATGTTATATTCATGCTTGGTTATCTATACTCATGACCCCTTTTTGGACGAGGAAAGTTTTACGTGACCCCAGCGTCGGACAGTGTCTCTCCCCTCCCCCCCCGCAGCGTCGGTCGGTGCCTCTCTCCCCCCCCTAGTGTCAGTGTCTCTCTCCTCCTCCCCCTCCAGTGTTGGTCAGTGTCTCTCTCCTCCTCCCCCCCAGCCTTG